>NC_057715.1:93521460-93538869 GCF_004010195.1 Chiloscyllium plagiosum
TGAGAAGTGGCAGATGAAGTTTAATTCAGATAATGCGAGGTGCTGCATTTTGGGAAAGCAAATCTTAGCAGGACTTATACACTTAATGGTAAGGTCCTAGGGAGTGTTGCTGAACAAAGAGACCTTGGAGTGCAGGTTCATAGCTCCTTGAAAGTGGAGTCGCAGGTAGATAGGATAGTGAAGAAGGCATTTGCTATGCTTTTCTTTATTGGTCAGACTATTGAGTACAGGAGTTGGGAGATCATGTTGCGGCTGTACAGGACATTGGTTAGGCCTCTGTTGAAATATTGCGTGCAATTCTGCTCTCCTTGCTATCGGAAAGATGTTGTCAAACTTGAAAGGGTTCAGAAAAGATTTACAAGGATGTTGCCAGGGTTGGAGGATCTGAGCTACAGGGAGAGGCTGAGCAGGCTGGGGCTGTTTTCCCTGGAGTGTTGAAGGCTGAGGAGTGACCTTATAGAGGTTTACAAAATTATGAGGGGCATGGATAGGATAAATAGACAAAGTATTTTCCCTGGGATCGGGGAATCCAGAACTAGAGGGCATAGGTTTAGGGTGAGAGGGAAACGATATAAAAGAGACCTAAGGGGCAACTTTTTCATGCAGAGGGTGGTATGTGTATGGAATGGCTGGTATTTTACTTATCATAGCTATTTATGCATTTATTTTAAATTATAAACAGAAACAGGTCTGGGGGGAGAATGAAGGAAAACAAAAGGTTTGCATTCAGTGATGTCGCAAAAATGTACTTTCAAGTGAAAAATGATTCATAACCATTTCATATACAACCACGGTTCTGTTATAATTAGCAAAAGCAGGAACTCCACTTCTATCAAGCAAAAAGTTAATTTATAAAATCTAATCCCAATGGTCACTTGCTGAAAATGTCCAAGAAATTCAATATTTTCCCTACTGCTGATGGTGGTAGATCTGTGATTGAGAATCTGATTCCAATTTTAGCAACCAATTAGAATTCTTTGAGAAGAGCTTTTTAGACAGTCGATTCTGATAAATTACTGGTTTGTTGAAGCAAGTATTCCTTCTTATTTCGATCTTCACCACAGAAGAGCAGTAAAAACCATCAACATGCTTCCTTGCCCTGCTGATCTCTCCAGACACAAAGCATTTCAGGGCTTGTTAAGAATAGCATTTGCAAAACAAAATTGTCCATTTGACTTCTCATTAAAATATAGACCACAAAAAACATATACCACAAAGATGGGTATTGTATTAAAATACTGATTTTCTGCGCTTTCCAGATTTCTAATTATATCTAAATATGGAAACTACATGGGAACTTTTACTTTTTATAGAAGGATCAAAACATTCCTTTTTTGAGTTAATTTTTCCCAGAAGCTCAGTCTCTCCAGTCCTCACAAGCAGTTCAGTAATGACTACCTCTATTCGCCCACAAGGCAGAATGCCTTCTGGCACATTCAGCATAAACATGGTTGTGATTAGGGATTTAGTTGTCTAAGAATCACAGGCGTAATACTACATTCCATCATTCTAAGGGGTTGAGAGTCCAAATGCCATTACAACATGTGATAAACAGAATAAGGAAAAATAAAATTTCTATTATCTGGTATATCGTTTTAAACCTCCTTTTAAAATTTTAATTCTCCGTGTTAATGACAAAAGTTCACATATTCCTTGAGCATTTTTCACAGCCTCAGGACATCCTAGACTGCTTTCGAGTTGAGTACTTTGTGAACTGTAATCATTGTTTTAATGTTGGAAACATAGCAACCAATTTGCACTCAGATAAAACGTAAGAGCAGAGGTTAGTCATTCAGCCTATCTGAAATTCATAACTTGCAATAGTTGGTAATGGAACTAAAGTCAACTGTTTAGAAGGTAGTTATGCTTATGAATTGGTGAGAAAACCAGGGCATTCAACTGTACTCTTGGTCAGTGTAGTCCACCTGAGGGAGACAGTCTAATCTGTAACACAAAAACATTTACAGTGCAGCATGCCCTCAATACTGCACTGGAATGGTACCAAGACTTTGCATGCAAGTCTCCAGAATGGAACTTCAAATTCAGAGCCATCAAATTCAGAGGCATGGAAGTGCAAACAATGAACTTCAGCCAAAATGGAAAATGCAAGTCTATATATATATAAATATTTGAAAAAAAACAAATCCACCTGTTGTAAGCTGGCAACTTGCACAAAAGTATTAAATTTCAGTGGGCTGACATCCTGACCTAAGATGATAAGTTTGTAATCCTTAAATGGCAGACAAAATCATTTCGGTACAGGAAGGCGACTAACTTAGCGTAGACAGAAGGCTTCATTGTAAATACAAGAAACATTTAAACATTAGTTTAAACGATAGCATGCAGCCCTTCTCACAGAGTGTCAGAAAAATCTCAAATTGATTGGTGGAATATGCAGAATGCAGGGATGTGCTTTGTGCCTTGAAAAGGAAGCTGGATGAGTCTCTTCAAATTATAGGAAATTGGCAGGATAGGTCTAGCAAGCAATATCAGAAATTACAGTCTCCTGGAATTTGTTTACCTTTGGGAATGGGGATTTTTCTGTCGGCCTTTCTTAAATTGATTGGAGAACTTTTCCACTGACTTCCTGCCTCTCTGACAGAATGATCTGGAGAAGACTTGGACTGATGTTAAATGATGCTTGTACAATACCTTGATAGAACCAAATTGTGAATCAGTTGGTCTACTCTCCTCTTGTCAAGTTTTCTGTTTTGACTTATCATGAGAACTTTTAATTTCTGCTCTTAACAACATATTTAATCAGTTTTTTTTCCCCAAAATATTTAATTAGAGCAACACAAATTACTTTTAATCAGAGTTTACATAGCTATGAATTTGTATGTGGAAGCGGGCTTGATAGTCTCGCTTGAGGCTTATACATTTCGAATCAGTTTTTCCTAGTTTTGCACTCATTATCTGTTCAAACAGATTACAGCTCCAACAACTATACTCCCTAGCACATAATTGCAGCATGTCCCAACATTCAATGAAAAATACAAGTAGACACTACCAAATGTGCACAGATGAGAACTGCTTTCACCATTACAGAACCCAAATGCTTAAACTGCACAGGTTTGTTACAGAAATGAACTACTTTTTGTAGACACTGAAAATGACAATTTGTTTTGCTTGTGCAAATTTTTGCTTCTCTTTAATTCTTTAATAACTTAGCTCCTCATGAAAGGACCAATGCAAGTAGATTTAATAGTTTGAATCTGTGACTATTACTTAAAATAAAATTGCAAGTAAGATTTTTATAAATGCTGCCTATATCTCCAAATTTGGTGGCATGTACCAGTGTGAAAGATGCTTGGAGTACAGAGTAATTGTATCAGTTTTTATTTGAATATTGATGTAATTTTCTGGGTGGACTTGAGCTCTGATCTTTAATGCTTCAGTTGGGAATTCCCCAAGACAAGAATTTTTAAAAATGCAGAATTAACACGCAAACAAGAAAAAGGAGGTAAATGTTCATTTTTATTTTATGTTTCTAAGGTATCCCTCCCCTCTCTCCCATTCACTATTCTGTCAATTTTAGTCATCCCTTCCCCCACACTAGAACATAATAAATGTTTATCACTAAAACAGATACATCCAAATTGCTGCACATAATATCAGTTTTTCTGCAATAAATATAATGCATCACAATAATCTGGGAGTGTAAGAGGATATCGTTTATATAATAGGTTCAAATTTGAGTTCATACCGCATATGGTGGCAAAGCCAGAGAGAAGCACATGCAAATTTCCCACTGTCACTGTTCACTTGGTTGGGAAAATCATGGACAGAATAACCCCTAATTTCCTTTCTGCCATGCAAGCAGGCAAGACCCTCTGCTAATAGCACACTTTCATAAAATAACCCTACTTCAGTAAGTAGAGTTAATCAAATTTAACTAAGGGAAACTCATCAGCTACTTGTAAGGTTTAAACCCATGTCCCATTAATTAGGATATATCTCAAGTTCACAAATAAAACATCTTCCAAATATTTAGGCCTACAAAATTGAAACAGTGAAAAAAAATCCAACTAAAAAAAAAATCAGAATTTCCTGAGTTTTGAGGACTGATTGCAAATTCTCAGTGGTGGGGGTGGGATTACAAGTGAGCATAAGGTTGCAAGTTAAATATGTCTGTCTTAGTCTATCATGCATGATGTAGTAATCCTGCTCTAATTGGGCTATCAATTTTATAAAATTTATCTACCGATTCTCTTGAAGCCCACCTTAGTTGGCCACACCCACATGTCTAGCCTTTGGCTCAAATAACTTGCTGGCCCATCTCCATATGGTATTTTGAATCTTGTTTCTAATCATTAGTTAAATAGTACAGGAACAATATCAAATCCACAACGTCCTAATCAGGCAACCAGTAATTTCAAATGAGGCACCAAACAATTACAAATTAGATAGTGAGTCATTGAGATATCATAACTAACCAATCTGAAACTGACCAAAAATATTTTGTTCTTGTGGTCATTCCATCTTTTACATCCATAGCCTGCCAAATTGAATGCTTAATTCACATGTTCTAGAGCTACAACCAAATTATACATTGTTTTTCATTGACATTGACAAAGGATTTTGGAGATTCAACAGATCCTTTGCTGTACCTAAACCTCTCTTTGACAGAATCCAGACCACATTTTATTTCTGTATCTGTTCCCCTTTCTTCCGCCATTCCCTCCCAGGCCCCAGTGCTTTAGCTTGACTTAACTACTGCATAGCATTTCCTTTTTGTCTTGTGTCCTTTCATTTCTTTGATTATGAATATCTGAAACATTTCTCCCATAGTCTTCCAATTGATTCTGCCAACTCAATGGGTTTTTTTTTCTGACTGTTTCTTGACCTTCACTTTATTACATGTTCTAAAAAATACAACATTGAAAGCAGCAGCAAAATAAAACACTACTAAAAGGGAAATGCATCACTAGATGAAGAGCAAAAAACAATAAACAGATGGAGAAAACTAAAACTAGTCAGAATTAAACAACTCAAAATATAAATCTGAAAGAAATGTGAAAACAGTGAAGGCAAAATAGTACTTTAGTGATGATTGAGAACTGAAAAATATCTAAAAATATTGTCACAGTGGATTTTTGATATAATAAAATTGAAGCAACCCTTTACACATGTTACTGTTGGAACCTGAAAAAAGGTTCCATTATCATAACAACATCATTGACAAAAATGATTATATCTCAAGCTAAGAATTCAAAGTTGAGGAGATTTTAGACTACAGATTTTAATTCAGTTCCTTTAGTGTGCTTTAATCAGGTTTAAATCCAGAAGTAAACCAGTTGTTCAATGTGACAAAATAATTCAATTCTATTCAACTCAAATAGTTCAGTCCAGGGCTTTTGCTTAAACCCTGAACACACATGTAGTGGTGCTCTGATCTCCTTTTCATTATCATGGGTGGAATTTTTCTACCATACACTTGTTGTGAAGCCTGAATTTTAATGCACAACATCCTGCAGTTAATGGTCATCCAGTAATTCTGTGATACATCACACACAACTTAGTCATTGTGCTCCAAAGAAAGTACCAAACAGATTTTCACAGGTGAATTTTCAGTCTTGCGTCAGAAACAAATTTGGGTAAAATCGCAAGCTTTCAACAGAGTCATCACGACACAAGTGGCCAACTTTCTCTGCTAGTAGTAGCCTGGGTGGAAAAAACAATAAATGTGTGTAATAATGCATGGTAAAATGCTCAATTGTATGATTCTATCATTATTACTTACCTTTCTTTGGCCAGAAGTACGGAAATTCCCATGAGCTTAGCATACTCTTCAGAACTAACAAAACCTTTTTCTGATACCTATGTACAGAAAAAAAAGAAAAATATCCATGGATTTGATAGACAACTTGTTGGCTGGGTAGTATAAACACAGCCTGAAAACTTATACTCTGGTGGTTTAGTGAACGTGCTGTGCGTGCAGCACAGAGAGTTCTCAATATACGAATATGAGAAATAGGTGCAGGTGTGGGTCATTTCACCCTTTCAGCTTGTCTTAACATTTTATCAGATCATCTCATAGCTCTCAGCTCCCCAGTCAAAAATCTATCTACCTCTTCTTTAAATGCTTTCAGATATCTTGTCTCCACAAGGCTCTGGGGTAGAGAATTCCAGACATTCGCCATCCTTGGGGAGAAGAAATTTCTTTGCATCTCAAGTTTAAATGATAGTTCCTTTATTCTCTAATTAGATCCCTTAGTTTGAGATTCTACCACTGATGGAATAATCTTCTCAATAATCTAATCTGTAAGCCCGCTCAGAATTTTGTATGTTTTAGGAAGCTCTCTCCTCACTTTAATGTATAAAGGCATAAGCTGTTTAAGTGTACTTGATAAGTCAATCCCTTCACCCCTTGAATCAGCCCAATGCTTCTCCTTTGAATGGCCCCCATTTTCAGTATATCCCTTCATAAGTATGGGGACCAAAACTGTGCAAAGTACTAGAGCTGCAGCCTCTCCAATCCCTGTACAGTTATAACAAGACTTCCTTGTTTCCAAAGTCAAGATTAGAGTGGTGCTGGAAAAGCAGAGCAGGTCAGGCAACAACCGAGGAGCAGGAAAATCGATGTTTCGGGCAGGAGCCCTTCATCAGGAATCCTTGTTCACCCACCCACCTCGCAATAAAAGCTACAAATTCCATTTCCCTTCTGAATTGCTTGCTGCACCTGCATGCTAGGTTTTTGTGTTTCATGCACAAGAACAATTAGATTATTCTGTGCCATTTTGTTCTGGAGTGTATCTCTATTTATATAATAGACAAATTTTTGATTCTTCTGACCAAAGTGCATGTTCGCACACTTTCCTACATTAATCTCCATCTACCAAGTATTTGCCCACTCATTCAACTTATAAAGTATCCCCTTGCAGATTCTTCATATGTCCTTAGCATAACGTGCTCTCCCATCTGCTTTGTATCATCAGTAAATCTGGATACATTACGCACTGCCATTTCCTCCAAGTCATTAATATAAATAGTAAACAATTGAGACCCTAAGATTGATCCTTGTGACACTCCACAAGTTACACATTTCCAACCTAAGAACGATACATAATCTTGACTCTATCTTTTGTATTAACCATTTGCCAATCTACGCTGTTAAATTACCCCCAAGACCATAAGCTCCATTCTTGTGCAATAAGCTTTTAATGGCATCTTATCGAATGTATTGAGGAAATCCAAACACATTACACTACTGGGTCCCCTTTATCAGCTCTGCATGTTATATTATCAAAGAACTCCAGTAAATTTGCCAAATATGATTATCCTGGCACAAAACGATATTGACTCTATTTGACAGAGTTAAGCTTTTCTAAATCCCCACAATCTTCCCTTAAAAATGGACACTAGCATATTTCTCAATTTCAGACAGTAAGCTAACTGATATTTAATTTCCTGCTTTCTGTCATCTCCCTTCTTGAACAGTGGTATCACATTAGCAGTTCACCAATCCAATGGAAGCCCTCCCAGAATCCACAAAGTTCTGAAATATTTCAATCCATGCTTCCCACTGTCTCTGCAACCACGTTCTGCATGCCATCAGCCCTAGCAACTCTGTTCTCCTTCAGTCCCATTAGTTTGTCAAATACTTTGTCCTATGTGATAGAGACTTCTATTAGACCTTTCCTCCCTGCTTATATTACCTTTGGGATATTTAGTGTCCTCCACCTTAAGAGCTGATGTAATTATTGGTTTAAATTATCTACCATTTCCTTGCACCCCATCATCAATTCCCAGTTATATTCTCCAAACATCCACTTTCTTTATCTACACTGTTTTTATGTATCTGTAAAAGCTCTTGCTGCTTATTTATATATTGCTTGCCAATTTACTTTCATAATAAATTTTCTCTCTCTTTATTAATATTTTTCTCATCTGGTGCTGTTTTTGAAAAAAAATTCAGAGTCCTCTGGCATCCCATTAGTTTTTGCTGCTTTCTATGCCTTAGTTTTTGACTGGATATTCTCCTTGATCACTTTGGACACCACAGGTAGCTCATCCTTCTTCTTTTTGATCTGAATATTTTTTTTTGCTGAGCGTTATGAAGTACCTACTTAAATATCTGCCAATCCTCATCCACTGACATATCCCTCAGTTTATTTTCCCAGCCTGGTTTAGACAACTCTTTCTTTATACTTCTGTAATTGCCTCTATTTAAGCTGAAGACATAGGTTAGGACCCAAGTTGCTCTTCCTCAAACTGAATTTCTAATTTTGTAATCATCTAGATGATTCTTAATGCGATCGCATTAAATCTACCTAATTACACATTAGTAGATCTAAAATAGTCTGTTCTTATGTAGGTTCCGCAATGTATTGGTCTAAGAAACAGTCCTTGCTGCACTCGACAAAACTGTCTTGCGTTTTACCTTTGCCAATTTGATTTGTCCAGTCAAAATGCACATATAGAAATCACACATGATAGCTGCCCTGCCCTTCTTACATGCCACCATTATTCTACCATCTATATTTTGTCCTACAGAAAGACAACTCTTCGGGGGCCGATAGGCAACTTTCACCTGTAACTTTTTTCCCTTCCTATTCTTGATTTCCACCCAAACTGATAAGAATAAATATTAAGCTAAAGAAGAAAAAGTGCACTTATGACAGCTGTCAGGTTGTAAACACAATTGAGAACCAAGCTGAATATAGAAGGTGCTACCTTTATTATATAGCTACTGCTTTTCCTGTCACCTTTGGTTTCAATCCGTTTGACCCAGATCTGTTCTAGCCCCATTGAAATTGGCTGTTTGCCAGTTGATTATTCTTATCCTGGATTGATCAATGTCATTTTTCACTATCATCCTAAACCTTATGATACAATGATCATTGTCCCCTCGATCTGAATAAGAGTCACTGGACTTGAAACGTTGACTCTGCTTTCTCTCCACAGATGCCACCAGACCTGCTGAATGTCTCCAACAATTTCTGTTTTTGTTTCAGACCTTCAGAGTCCCCAGGTCTTTGTTTTATTTTATATGACTATCCTCCAGATATTCCCCAAATGACACTTTATCTACTTGGCCCACCTCATACCCAAAAATCAGGTCTAGTGACTCGTCTTGTTGGACTGGACATGTACTGCTACAAGAAATTCTCATGAACACAATCTACGAACACCTCCTTCTCTCTGAACCTTACACGAGCACTACCCGGAGTTATGCACTTTGGTATGAAGAATAGAAGAGCTAAATATTGTTTAAAGGGGAAAAGACTGCAGAAAGCTATAGGTCAGTGGGATTTGGAGGTCATAATATGATGCACAAAAAGCTGACATCCAAGTTCAGCAGGCCATAGGCAAGGTAAATGGAATGTTGGTTTTACTTAAACTATACGAGGCACTGGTCAGACCACAGATGAACACTGAACAGTTCTTGTCCCCTTATCTCCAGAAAGATATACTGGCATTGGAGGCAGTCCAGGGAAGTTTCACTAGATTGATCCCAGCTATGGAGGGATTGTGTACTAAGGTCAGACTGAGTAGCTTGGGCACGGTGGCTCAGTGGTTAGCATTGCTGCCTCATGGCGCCAGGGATCCAGGTTTGATTCCAGCCTCGGGCGACTGTCTGTTTGGAGTTTGCACATTCTCCCCAAAGATGTACAGGTTAGGTGAACTGGCCATGCTAAATTACTCATAGTGTTCAGGGATGTATAGGTTAGGTGCATTAGTCATGGGTAGATATAGGATAATAGGATACGGGAATGGGTCTGGGTGAGTTACTCTTCAGAGGGTCGGTGTGGACTTGTTGAGCTGAAGGGCCTGTTTCCACACTGTAGTGATTCAATGATTCTATGAATTCCTTACTCTTTGGAATTTAGGAGAATGAGAGGAGACCTTACTGAAATATATAAGAATCTTAGGGAACTTGAGAGGGTAAATGTGGAGAGACTGTTTCCTTTTGAGGGAGCACCTAGAACCAGATGCCATTACTTTAAGATTATGATGTCGCCCATTTAACACATTTTCTCTCAGAAGGTAATGAATCTGTGGAACTCTACCACAGTGGGTTGTCTAGGCTGCATTGTTAAGTTATTCAAGGTTGAGATTAACAGTAAGTGAATCAAGGATTATGGGGAAATGAAGTGAAGTTGAGAATTATCAGGGAGACATGATCTGATGATAAGCAGAGCGGGCTCAATGGGCCGAATAGCCTACATCTGCTCTGATAGCTCATGGTCAAAGTTTCCAGTATTGACCATGTCAGGGGAGAACATACACAAAAACAAACATTTCCACTAGAAAGGAGCAACTGTAAATAACATGTTACCTTCATATTTTACCTGTTACTTCTCGTGGGGGCGGGGGGGGGGGGGGGGGGGGGGAGGGAGAAGGGGCGACTGATCTTGAGCAATTTGCATGCTCACCTTTCAAGGTGGGGTCAGACATGTAGAATAGAAGGCTTATAACATGAAGAAATACACTTTAAAAACCTGGTGCTCTATAAATTTTTGGCAGATAGAAATTTGGCTTAGATAATGGGAGTACATGCCAGTATATACTCAACATCCAATATTCGGCTCCATTGCCGTCAGTAGAACTCAATGTTGTACCCTGTGTCCATATGTACAGCAAACTCAATTATTTCCCATTTTTGAAATACCATCTGAGGCAAACGCTTAAAGCCTTGCATATAGGTTCAGACTAACACTATCTCTCATGCATTTTAGTGACATTACTGTGATTAATATAGGGAAGGGTAGAAGGATTCTTTTCTGAATGGAGGGCTGTGACTAATGGCATTCCACAGAGATCAGTGCTGGGACCTCTGTTGATCATGATCTACATAAATGATTTGGAGGAAAACATAGCTGGTCTAATTAGTAAGTTTGCATATGGTACAAAGATTGGTAGAGTTGTCAGCTGATACGGTATAGATCAGTTGGAGGCATGGGCAGAAAAATGGCACACAGAGTTCAATCCGGACAAATGTGAGGTGATGCATTTTGAAAGGTCAAGTACAGTGGAAATTATACAATGAATGGCGTAACCCTTAGGAGTATTGATATGCAGAGGGATCTGGGTGTGCAGGTCCACAGATCACTGAAGGTGGCAGCGTAGGTAGATAAGGTAGTAAAAAAGGCCTATGGCATGCTTGCCTTCATTGGTAGGGGTATTGAGTATAAGGATAGACAAGTTATGCTGCAATTTTATAGAACTTTAGTTAGGCCATACTTGGAATTTTGTGTACAATTCTGATCACCACACTACCAGAAGGTTGAGAATGCTTTGGAGAGGATACAGAAAAGATTTACCAGGATGTTGCTTGGTATGGGGGAGTTTAGCTATGAAGAAGGGTTGGATAGACTGGGTTTGTTTGCACTGGAATACCGGAAGTTGAGGAGAAGCCTGATAGAAGTTTATAAGATTGTGAATGGCATTGCAAGAGTGGAAAGTACGAGCCTTTCTCCCAGGGTGGAGGAGTCAATTACTAGGGGACACAGCATAAGATTTGGTGGGGGGGCGATTCGTTTAAAAGAGATGAGCGAGGCAACTTTTTCACACAAAGGGCCTGGAACGCATTTCCAGAGGAGGTAGTGGAAGCAAACACAATAGCAGCATTCAAGAAGCACCGATAAATACATGAATAGGAAAGGAATAGAGGGATATGGTTCCCCTAAGTGAAGAAAGCTTTAGTATGGAAGGGCAAGATTTGAGGGTGTGTGCTTGGAGGGCCGAAGGGCCTGTTTCTGTGCTGTATTGTTCTGTGTTCTTTTATTATATGGCACAATTCAAATAATTAGTTTGGTTTCATGCAATTGTTCATTTCTCAACAGATTACTGCCCAGTTACCTTGTAGTTAATTACTGAGACTATTCAAATATTGCTTTGTTAATCGTTAAAAGGAAAATTTCTTACTGTCTCCACGGCTGAAGCAATCATTTCATCCTCACTGTGTGACTGTAGCTGAACTACCATCACTCCACTATCAAAGATACGTAATCTGCAGGAAAAATAAAATTCTTTCTATTAACTGAAACATACTTTTGCATTTAGAAATGATTACAAATCACGATGTTTGCCATATAATTTGTAAAAAATAAAAAATCTCTACAGCTATCTACCATACCAACTATTCATTACCAACCCATTGACCATTTTGTTCCTCCTTATGAATCTGTGAATGTTTGCTTCCATGCAGCCCTCACTCAAGCTGTGCAAGACTCACGAGTCAACAAACTATTCTATTACAAAACTCATTTTAACAAACATCCAGATAGAGTTTTTGTATAGTGACTAGAAATAAGACTAGAAATAAAATAAAGTGATGCAATCCACCATCACTTTACTCCATCTGCAACAAACCCCATCATCCCTTCAACTTTGAAACTGATGATGACTACATTGTTGTTACTGCTTCTTGTTCTTATCCCAAACCAGAGAATAGCACCAAACTTTGTTCCCAGTTTCCACCCCTCCCTTGACATTACCATCAATTTCCAACGTTCCTTTTTCAACTTACCTCCATTTCCGGGAATAGGCTGTCAAGAAATATGTATTAGCCTACCAAGTTCCTCGATAATACTTTTTCTCAACCCACCTCCTGTGAGAACACTACTCTGTCCTTGCGAATCCTCTGTTGCACCTGGTCTGATGCAACATTTTCTATCCCAATGTTTCTTCAACCATGGTCTGCTCCTAATTGTGACATTTCTGCCATTACCTTTTTCAATCCCCACAAGATGTAAAGTATTTGCTGCCAATAATTTTCATTTTTCAGCAGTGTGAAATTATTACAATGATCTATAGCACAAGAACAGAATGCTTATGTTGTTTCAATCACTTTCCAATAGATTTATAAAAGTATCCCTAGTGAATTCCACTGTTCAAAAAGCAGTCCCTACTGCAAGATAATACTTTATGCAGGAGCTGTGACAGAAAACAGTATGCAAAATATGTATGTGAGAAATTATGTTCACTTAATTTGACGTCCGTTGCAAGAATCAGAAAACTTGTTATAAAATTAGAAACCATATATCCCTCCAAACAACATTATGACACGGTGAGCTAAGATAAATCTTGTTTCCTACTCACCTCATTGGTAGACTCAGGGCCTCAAACATTTTGCAAGCATTCACTAAATCTTCCGGTGAGAGAAGCTGTTAGAAAAGAAAAGTTTTTCTGTAAATTAATTACTACAAATAGTGAAGAAAGGATAACAAACACCTCTGCATGACATTTTCTTTGAGGTAGACAGAAAAATCAAAACACAAAACAAGTGCAAATTTTGAACTCAGAAAATAGTCACTGATGTTTGAATAATTTAACTTGGCACTTTATTTTCCTGGTTCAAACAGTTTTCCTATTTAATTAACCAAGTACAGTACAAACCTACACTGACTTCCTCCAGATGGTGGAAGTTCCACATGATGTCTTTTACAATTTAAACATACTGTCAGCTGACCAAGTACAAGAGTAGTGTGGAGAAATGAAACTATGTCTGCCAACAAGTCAGATTAGAATATCCCTCTTAATACCAGTCCTCACTGAAGCAAAAGCAAAATACTGAAATTGCTGGAAGTCTGAAATACAAACAGTGCTAGAACTACTCAGCAGATCAGGCAGCATCTGCAAATAGATGAACAAAGCTAATGATTCAAGTTGATAACTTTCAACAGAATTTTTTTTTAAAAAGCATAAAAACAAACAGTAAGCTGTGCAATTGGGTCGATGCTAAGAGAGCAAATGAGGAATTTAAAATAGATAAACAGAATCCTGTTGAGCACAACATCTTTCTTGCTTTCAGATTACCAGTGATTTGCTTTCTATTGGTGTTTAATTCGCTGCCATTTATCTTCAAGAAATGCACACTGCTCTTCCTTCCAAAGGGATTTCTGCTTCGTTCTTACCTTGTCCACTTCATTGCTTTTCACATCCTTACTCATATTTGCTGTCCTGACTTCCACCCTATCTTAGACCTCTTCTTTTGTCTTTCGCATTTTCCCTGCCTCTGTACTTACCTAATACCTATTGCATCTTTAACCATCTCTGACAAAAGGCCATTGACTTGAAACCTTTATTCTTTCTCTCTCTCCAGTCATTTGCCACACTTCAGTCCCATAAATGCACTTAAAACAGCCCCAGAAGGACTAAAAGTCTGCAATCAATTTACTGTGAATATTAATACTCATGCTAAAACCAGTTTTAATCAGTTCCCTTTACACTGAGTTTAATTTGATCGGTCTTAAACACATGTGAACATTAGAAAGCTATCAACTGTTGTACCATTACCTCCATCCCTCGAGCTCGGTTTGTCAAGCAATAAACCTCCGTCAGTGCCATCATTCCACCTTGTTCCTGTCAAAATTTAAGCATTGTTTAACAATATTTTAATGCAAAAACCATTGCTGTCAACATTTTTCTCTTGACAAATGCTTCAAAGTGTCTCTCTTGTTTCCATTAATAAAATGTTCATCTAATTATTTTTTAAAACTGCTTCGACATAGGTCCATTTTCTTTTTGATTAGACAATATTATTTTTCATAATACAAGTAGGTACTGCACGAGATTCTCAGTGAATGGGAGGAAATAACAAAGAACCATTATACGACAATAAAACTATTTCCTTGTCACCAACTCGGAATTTTTCTGAAGCCTTATGTCTTTTGAAATCTTGAGGTCAAATTTCTGCAAACAGGCAAAATGTTTGGCAAATTAGAGGACAATGCTTTCTCATTAGATTGGCAGAATTGAAGAAATCTTTGGCTCTACTCCAAGCATATCAAAAATAAGACAGGGCTGTTGTGTCCCTGCTTCTGAGCCAGAAGGTATGGGTTCAAGTCCCATCTGCCCCACAGATGTGTCACAACCTGTCTGGACATGCTGACTGAAATACAGTAATCTGTAAAAACTAACAAGGTATAATGGGTTTTTTTTTGGTACAAAACTTTTTTTTCAACCAGTTTTTGAACAAGTATGAGAGATTGTGAACTGTGACCTCAGTACGTGATACATAAATCCTGTTGGCCTGAATTTGTTGCTGATTCCATTGAATTTTAAGCCAGAAAACCATGAGAGGTCGACCATTCAGCCCATTGAGTCTGCTCTGACATTCAGTGAGATATTGGCTGATCTGATAATCCTCAACTCCTTTATCCTGATTAAAAATTTGTTTGTAAAATAAAAGAATATCTATAGTGTGGAAAGTGGCCTTTCAGCCCAGTGAATCCACACAAACCCTCCAAACACCATCCTACCTGGACCTAGCCCCCCAACCTATCCCTGTAGTCCCACATTTCCCATGGCTAACTCACCCAGCCTACACATCCCAACATACTACGGAGCAATTTAGCAAATTCATTTACCCTGCATACCTCTGGAAAATACAGCACCTCAAAGAAACCCAGGCAGATGTGGGGAGAATGTGCAAACTCCATCGAGACAGTTGCATGAGACTGGAATTGAACCTGGGTCTCTGGCGCTGGGAGGCAGCAGTGCTAACCACTGAACCACCATGCTGGCGTATCTCAGTCTTGAATATACTTAATGGCCCAGACTCGACAGTCTCCACTGCACTCAGAAAACAAATCATCCTCATATCTGTCTTAAGGGTGACCCCGTACTCTGTGATTATGCACTCTGGTCCTAGACTCACCCACAAGGGGAGACAACCTCTCAGCAACTATCCTGTCAAGTTCCCTAAGAATCTTATGTTTCAATAGAGGTCTCTTCTCATTCTCCTAATGCAATGAATACAGGCACATTCTGCACAACCTCTCCTCATTAGTAGTCATGATATGGAGATGCCAGTGTTGGACTGGGGTGTACAATGTTAAAAATCACACAACACCAGGTTATAGTCCAACAGGTTTATCTGGAAGCACTAGTTTTCGGAGCGCTGCTCCTTCATCAGGTAGCTGTGGAACGGGATCATAAGACAAAGAATTTATAGCAAAAGATTACAATGTCACGTAACTGAAATGATATATTGAACAAACCTAGATTGCTGTTGTCCTTCATCTTTTAGAATGGGTTGCAGGTTTCAGTTCATTAATGTGCAAATCCCAGAACTTCTTTTAAGTCACATTCTCGAGATAACTTAAGGTTTTATAAAAAAAAAAGGTGACATCTCAGCTCAGACACTGCATTAAAGGTGTGAAGGTTAGAGTCTGTCTGTAACCCAATCTTCAGTCAGACTGGTTCTACTTCCAAAGTAGGAATTTATAAAATATTACATGGATTGACTGCCTGCAGATTATGTGCTTTTTGAGCAGAATAGAACATATCTGCAAATACAAATTCACCCCATAGACTGTGCGTGCATGAGAGAGTGCGTGCATGTCAGTGCACATGATAGAGTGTGGGCGGGGGTGTATGTGTGTGTGTATGTAAGAGTGTGTGTATAAGAGAGAATGTATAGTGTAGTGGGGTCACCTGTAGAGTGACATGAACCCAAGAACCTGATTGAGGCCATCCTCATGGGTTCCAAACTTGGCTATCAGCCTCTGCTTGGCCACAACATTGGTTCCTCCACATCATGGCTACCACTGACACCACTAACTGCTGGCTCAAAGTGGAGAGGATCTCCAAGAAGATTGCGCATATCAACACAGACATCAAGTTTCTGCAGAAACGCAAGACAGGAGGGAAGATCCTAAAAGGATTATGGATCATAAATCTACTCAAGTTGACCAACAACACAGACTACGCTGAGAGACTTTGCCGCCACACCTCTCGCAAACTCATCAATCATCTCGTGCACCAACTGCACAGCAGGCACCATAACCTTTAAATCAAGATAGAGTCCACATACACAGCTTGCACCCAAGATACGGCAGTACAGTTACACGACACTGTTAAGCAGACAAGGCGATAGAACTATACAATGCACATGCACACCAAGAAAAAGAAATTGTGGAAACTTGGCATCACCATGAGCAGTAGCCAAGCATCCCCCCAACCCCTGCCACCACCCAACCTCAGCACCACAGCTGAAAATGTTATCACCACAGGGAAACTGATCGTCAACTTATCGGACCACACCCTTCAACCAGAAGAGATTGAAGTTCTCAGCCGAAGGCTCAATTTCTGCCCCACCACCAAAATGGACCACATTGTTCTTGCGGCAGACACGGAGGAATTCATCATATGAATGGGACACTAGGACTCCTTCCAAGATGATACTGGATTCTGGGTAATCCAAGATAGAGGACGGGAAAAATTTCTGGCTGTAAGAGCTGCTCCTTTTTTTTTTTGAGGTATTTTAGGTGCTGGAGGTGATTTTCTCGAATTCCAGGAGCAGCAATTAATGTCTTATATGCTGTTGCATTGTTTTGGAACTTTGGGGAAAAAAGTCAAAACAACAGCACTTTTAAATGGGAGAAGAATAGACAAAGGAAGCACATGGTGAGGACAGTGCAAGGGAGAGAGGGAGAGAGAGAGGAGAGAGGAGAGAGG
>NC_057715.1:93541560-93544262 GCF_004010195.1 Chiloscyllium plagiosum
TCATCATCATCATCATCATCATCAATCCCCCTCACCAATTCACAGATATTGTTCCTTGTTGTGTGTGTCTTTTCTGGTTATGTCCAGCTCACCCATACTGCTACTAACTAATATTTGACTTCAAGGTTGTTGGAAAATCCTGCTCCATCTTCACTCTCCATTTCCTTTCTGAATTTCTTGTATTTGGTGTCCCTCAAAGATCTATCTTTGGCCCCTCCTGTATCTCACCTACATACTGCCAGGAGGTGACATTGTCCAAAAGCACAGTGTTAGGTTTCACATGAACACTGACAATGTTCAGCTCTCCCTCCCCAACATTCCTCTCCATTTCTCCACTTTTATTCTGTTATCAAACTGCTTACCACACTCCCACTACTCGGTTAGCTGCAATTTCCTCCAATGAAACATTGCAATGGTTAAACCCATTGCCTTCAGTTGCTGTTACAAATTCCTTTCCCTTACTGCTGAGCCCCTCCCTCTCGCTGGGAACTGAGGCAGAACTACACACTTCACAATATTGCTCTAATATTCTGACCCCAAGGTGACCTTCTGATCAGACATCTACACAATCACAAACACCAGGAATTCCAAACTGTAAAATGTTGCTTGCCTCCCCCTCGGCCCAGCTCCATTGCTACTGAAATCCCTTGCCATCTCAGTGTTGCATTAAAGTTGACAAAACTAAAACAGAACCCTTGATACCGTGACTGACCCAGATTCTAGTTCTCGGTTTCCTCATGATGGGATACATCCTCTCGGTATTTACCTTGTCAAACCCCTTAGGAAGCCTATATGTTTGAAAGAGTTCACTTCTCATTCTTCCCAAATCGTATGAGTAGAGTCCTGACTTCTTCAGCCTTTTCTTAAAAGAGAATCCCTTCAAACCAGGGATCATCCCAGTCAATCTTCTCTGAATGCTTCCAATGAAGTGATGTATTACCTTAAATAAAGGGACCAAAACTTCTCTCATTACTCCAGATGTGGTCTCACTCGCACTATATAAAGTTGTTCTCAGGTATATACTTCAAACTCTTATATTGCAAATCCTTTGAAATCAGGAACAATATTCCATTTCCCTTCCTGATGACCTGTTGGAACTTTGTGCGAGCTTGCTTTGTTTCCTGCACATTTACCTCTTGGTCCCTTTATGGTGCAGCTTTCCACAGTTTCCACCAATTAAATAGTACTCTGTTCTTTTATTATCTCCTCCAAAATGAACAACGTCACATTATCCCAAGTTATACTTCATTTGCCAACTTGTTGTCCACTTCTCCAATGAATCCCTCTCCGTAAACTGTTTATAATCCTTTTGGAACTCTACTGTTCTGCCTTTTCTAGGAGATTTCACCCATCATTCTTCTAAACTTTTCCTGGGAACACTGGGCAGTGGGAAGCATGCAGAGTTGCTGTCTTTTACGGGATACTCTATGGAATGACTGGAAGGAACTTACTGCCCATTTGGTCAGAATGGTGACAACTTGCCCATCAAGCTGCATGAGCCTTTCACGCCCCATGTCTTACTGATGAGGCACAGCGGCAGCACGGAAGGAAAGAAGTGCTCTCCAAATCTCACTAACACTTGGAAAGTTCGGTCCCACGTGTCAAAGATCTACTCTGTTTAGTCACATGAAGTCCCAAGGTGGAAACTCATAGAAACCCAGATAGATTTCCCTCTGAATTGACTGCTGGTCTCCACAAGGGTTAATGTGTACGGTCATCCTGGGACAAGAGGAGGGGATGGTGTGAGTTTCTAACCTGATCTGACAGTGGCGGACTTGATAAACTTGTATTACAGGTAGACATTCAGATGGTTTACTCAGTATTTGTAGCACCAAACTCTCTCAGAATTACTCAATTCATCGGGACCTGGATATTTGCGTTTAGTTGTGAGTGTTGTGTTCCAGCTCATTCCTATTTGATGCATAAAAGTTCTCCTTTGAATCAAACCATCCTGTCAATAGATATCCCCCAAGTCTTCCATTTATGTCTTATCAACAGTTTATGATGAGCTGATGAGTATAAGGTTGATTATTTGAATGTATAATTTCTGTAAACCCCTCTGTCACAGTGCACCCACAATTTCCTCTGCTACAAGGAGAACAATCTCAGTTTCTCCAAACGCCTGATTCTGTTTGCTCTCTATAAGGTACACATCAGGATTGTGTTGGAACATTCTCCACTTGCATGCATCGGTGCAGCCCCCAACACTATTAAAGAAAGTGAACATCCTCCAGCACAAGGCATTGAGCTTGAGTGGTGTCCCATCCACCACCTTCAGCATTCCCTCTCTCCACTCCCGAGGCACAGTGGCATCACTGTGTAAAAGGTAAAGTCAGCATTGTCCTACCAGACCTTAGGGCTGCTCTCTCATGAGGGAGAAATGACTGGTGGAGGGTTTAACCTGAAGGTTACCCAGCCCAGGCAAGGGGAGAGGTTGGAAAGGAGAGTCCATCTATTGTAGATGGATATTCTTGATATTTACCATTAACACCCATGTCCCTGCAACTAAAATCCCCCATTCCTTGTACCATCCTAGTAAATCTCCTGTGCACCCTCTCAGGGACCCTGCCATCCTTCCCAATGTGTGGGCGACCTCTGGTTTGCACAGCTGCTCTGTGTTCCTGTGGGTGATGTCGTCATAGAGCAACAGTTGCACTAAACCTCACTGTCTGTAATGGTGGGAGACACAGAAATCCCGGTAG
>NC_057715.1:93546455-93554025 GCF_004010195.1 Chiloscyllium plagiosum
TTTTTTTATCAAGATGTAATATTTTGCATTTATTCCAATCCAAAACATCCTTCGAGTATAAAAGCAGTAGGAGAATACTGAAGAGGGAAATCAGGAGGGCAAAAAGGGCACAGGACGCAGCTTTGGCGAATAGGGTTAAGGATAATCCAAAGGATTTTTTATAAATACATTAAGAACAAAAGGGTTACTAGAAAGAGAATAGGGCTCCACAAAGATCAGCAAGGCGGCCTATGTGTGGAGTTGCAGGCGATGGGGGTGTTGGAGGGCGAGAGACTAAACGAGTATTTGGCATCAGTGTTTACTGTGGAGAAGGACATGGGAGTTATAAAATGTCGGGAAATAGATGGTGACATCTTGAAAAATGTCCATATTACACAGAAGGTGGTACTGGATGTCTTGAAACGTATAAAGGTGGATAAATCCCCAGGATCTGTTAGGTGTACCCTAGAATTCTGTAGGAAGCTAAGGAAATGATTGCTGGGCCCCTTGCTGAGATTTTTGTGTTGTTGATAGTCACAGCTGAGGTGCCAGAAGACTGGGGATTGGTTAATATGGTGCTACTGTTTAAGGAAGGCAGTTTGGACAAGCCCGGGAACTACAGATGCGTGACCCTGACGTCGGTGCTAGACAAGTGGGGCGGCACGGTGGCACGGTGGCACAGTGGTTAGCACTGCTGCCTCACAGCGCCTGAGACCCGGGTTCATTTCCCGCCTCAGGCGACTGACTGTGTGGAGTTTGCACGTTCTCCCTGTGTCTACGTGGGTTTCCTCCGGGTGCTCCGGTTTCCTCCCACCGTCCAAAGATGTGCAGGTCAGGTGAATTGGTCATGCTAAATTGCCCGTAGTGTTAGGTAAAGGGTAAATGTAGGGGAATGGGTGGGTTGCGATTCGGCGGGTCGGTGTGGACTTGTTGGGCCGAAGGGCCTGTTTCCACACTGTAATGTAATCTAATCTAAAATCTAAGTTGTTGGAGTGGAACCCTGAGGGATAGGATTTACATGTATTTGGAAAAGCAAGGACAGATCAAGATTGATGTGCTGGAAATTTTGGAAAACATTAAGATTGATAAGTCCCCATGGCCAGACCAGATTTATCCTAGGCTGCTCCAGGAAGCGAGAAAATAGGTTGCTAAGCCGCTGGCAAGGATATTTGCCTCTTCAATCTCTACAGGAGTCATACCGGAGAATTAGAAGGAGGCAAACGTTCTTCTTTTCAAGAAGGGAAATAGGGAAATTGGTGGTAATTACAGACCACTTAGTCTTACATCTGTTGTCAACAAAGTTGTGGAAATAATTCTGAGGGATAGGATTTATGACAATTTGTCAAATCATAGTGTGATTATTGAGTTCTTTGAGGAGGTATCAAGATAGGTCGATGAATGTAGAGCAGTGGATGTGGTATAAATGGATTTCATCAATGCATTTGTTAGGGTTCCCCATGGTAGGCTCATTCATAAAGTCAGGAAGTATGGGATACAGGGAGATTTGGCTATCTGGATTCAGAATTGGCTGGCTGACAGAAGGCAGACAGTGGTTGTAGATGAAAGCCTGGAGGACAGTTTTGAGTGGGGTCCCGCAGAGCTCTGTTCTTGGGCCTCTGTAGTTTTTATAAATGACTTGGATGAGGAGGTTTATGGCTAGGTTAGAAATTTGCCGATGACACAAAGATTGGAAGTGTTGCCGAAAATATAGAAGGCTACTCCAGGCTGCAGCGCGACATAGACAGGATGGAGAGCTGGGCTGAGAAATGGCAGATGGAGTTCAACCTGGATAAATGCGAACTTGAATGCTGAATATAGAATTAAAGACAGGATTCTTGGCAGTGTGGAGGAACAGAGGGATCTGGGTGTCCAGGTACATAAATCCCTCAAAGTTGCCAACCAAGTAGATAGGGTTGTTAACAAAGCAAATGGTTGTTTGGGTTTGATTAACATGGGTATAGAGTTTAAGAGCCGTGAGGTTTTTCTACAGCTCTACAAGTCCCAAGTGAGACCACACTTGGAATTTTGTGTCCAGTCCTGGTCTCAATACTATAGGAAATGTACAGAGGCTTTGGAGAGGGTGCAAACAAGGCTTACCAGCATACTTCCTGGACTGGATGGCTTTCTGTATGAAGAAAGTTTGAATAAGCTCGGACATTTCTCTCTGGAGAGAAAGAGGAAGAGAGGAGACCTGATAGAGGTGTACAAAATAATGACAGGAAGAGATATAGTCAATAGCCAGAGACTTTTCTCCAGGGCAGGATTGACTTGTATGAGAAGTCATACTATGAAGATATTAGGAGGAAGGTATAAAGGACGCGTCTAAGGTAGGTTTGTTACACAGAGTTGTGAGTGCATGGAATGCGTTACCAGCGGTGGTGGTGGAAGCGAAGTCATTGGGGACATTCATGCAACTGTAGGGCATGCACATGGATAGCAGTGAGTTGAGGGGTGCGTAGGTTAAGTTACTATGTTTTACCTTAGGATTAAATCTCGGTACAGCATCGTGGACATAAGGGTCTGTTCTGTGCTGTACCTGACTATGTTGTATGATTATGGATAGTCGGCATGGCTTTGTGCGTGGGAATTCATGTGTCACGTACTTGATTGAGCTGTTTTTGAATAAGTAACAAAGAGGATTGATGAGGGCAGAGCGGTAAATGCCATCGGTGTGGACTTCAGTAAGGCGTTCGACAAGGTTCCCCATGGGAGACTGATTAGCAAGGTTAGATCTCTCAGAATACAGGGAGAACTAGCCATTTATATACAGAACTGGCTCAAAGTTAGAAGGCAGAGGGTGGTGGTGGAAGATTGTTTTTTCGACTGGAGGCCTGTGATCACTGGAGTGCCACAAGGATCGGTGCTGTGACCTCTGCTTTTTGTCATTTCGAAAAATGATTTGGATGTGAACATAGGAGGTATAGTTAGTAAGTTGGCAGATTAAACCAAAATTGTAGTTGTAGCGGACAATGGAGAATGTTACCTCGGATTACATTGGGATCTTGATGGGCAAAAAGGCTGAGTTGTGGCAGATGGAGTTTAATTTAGATAAATGTAAGGTGCTGCATTTTCGAAAAGCAAAGCTTAGCAGGACTGATACACATAATGGTGAGGTCCTGGCGAGTGTTGCTGAACAAAGAGACCTTGCAGTGCAGATTCATAATTCCTCGAAAGTAGAGGCGCTGGTAGATAGTGCACTTGAAGAAGTGTTTAGATAGTCACACCAAGCACTGCTGATGCTGCCTGACCTGAACACAATGACCAGTATGGATAAGATGGGGCATTGCTGGAAGTCAGAATCTATACTATGTGGACCTGGGGAGGTGCAGCAGGTCAGGCAGTATCAGAGGAGCAGGGAAGTTGATGTTTTAGATCAGGACCCTTTGTCAGTCCTGATAAATAGTCCTGACCCAGAAAGTCAGCTTTCCAGCCCCATCGTATTCATGCTGGTCATCAAGCACCTATTTATTCTCGTCCCACGTTCTGGCACTCAGCGTGTAATCGATATTGCAGTGCTTGGTGTGATAAACTAAACACTTCTTCAAGGCTGCAATGTTTCCTGCATCTGTCACCATTTCCGGTGCTGCCAGACCTGCTGAGGATCTCCAGCGCTTTTTGTTTTTATTGTGGATTTCCACCATTTTGCTGAGGCACTTAGAGTCAGAGAGTCATCCAGCACGGAAATAGACCCTTCAGTCCAACTCTCCATGTCGACCAGATAACCTAAACTGATCCAGCTCCATTTGGGAGAGTTGGCCTATATCACTCTGAACACTTTCTATTCATGTACTCCTCCAGACGCCTTTTAAATTTAATTTGACCTGCGTTCATCATTCCTATAGCATCTCATTCCATACGCTCACCAACCTCTGAGTGAACCGTTTGGCCCTCAGGTCCATTTGAAACCTTTCCCCTCTCACCTCAAACCCAATGCCCTGTGGCTTTGAACTCCCCGACACTGGATGGAAACAAAGACGTTGGCTATTCACCCTGTCAGTGCTTCTCCGTAAGGTAACCCCTCAGTCTCTGACGCTCTAGGGAAAAAGCCCCAGCTTATTCAGCCTTTCCCTTTAACTCTACAGTCCTAACAATAGCCTTGCAGATATTTTCTGAAACCCTGCTCAAGTTTTGTAAAACAGAGTCATAGAGATGTACATAATGGAAACAGACCCTCTGTCCTAATCGTCCATGCCAACCAGCTCATTTATACATTTAGCAAGAAAGTTGTTCCTAGGGTCCCCTTGAAGTCTTTCCCCTCTCACGTTAAACCTATGCCCTCTGCTTTTGGACTCCCCTATCCTGAGAAAAAAGAAACTGACTAGTCAACCTGTTGTTGCTCCTCACAACTTTGTAAAGTTGTATAATGCCATCCCACAGCATCTCCTGCTACAGGGAAAATAGCCTCCGCCCCTCCCTATGTTTCAAATGTTCCAATACTGGCAACACCCTTGTAAATCTTTGCTTAACTTTTTCAGGTTTCCTAACATCTTTCCTGTAGCAGGGAGAACAGAATTGAAAGCAGTCTGGGGATTCCAAAAGTGGCCGAGCTAATAAACTGTACAGCCGAACCATGATCTCCCAACTCCTATACTGAATGCACTGCCCAATAACTGCTAGCATACCAAACACCACCTTCACCGACCTATCTATCTTCAACCCCACTTTCAAGGAATTATCAACCCACACTGCACAGTGTATTTGTTCGTGCACACTTCCCAGGAACTTGTCATTATGAGGTTGAGTCCTATTGTGGTAATATTCTTTCCGAAATCAGGGAGAATAGAATTAAACGTAATATTCTAAAACTGGCCTCAACAATGCCCAGTACAGCCACAACTGTAACTAACCCCTTTACTCATTGACCAAATCCTTACAGTGTGGAAGCAGGCCATTCGGCCCATGAGACTATGCCAACTATCTGAACTTGTGTATTTCCACTATCCATGCCCCTCATGATTTTATAAACCTCTACAAGGTCACCCATCAGCCTCTGACGCTCCAGGGAACACAGCCTATTCAACTTCTCCCGGTAGCTCAAATCCTCCAGTCCTGGCAACATCCTTGAAATTCTTTTCTGACCCCTTTCAAGTTTCACAATATTGTTTTGATAGGAAGGAAACCGGAATTGTATGGATTATTCCAACATTGGCCTAAGCAATATCCCGTGCAGCCGCAATATGATCTCCTAACACTTGGACTCAATGCTCTGACCAATAAGGGAAAGCATACCAAACGCCGCCTTCAATATTCTATCTACCTGCGACTCCACTTTCAAGAAGCTATGAATCTGCATTCTGAGGTGTCTTTGTTCAGCAATGCTCCCGAGGACCTTATCATTAAGTGTATAAGTCCCAACTGCATTACCTCACATTTCTCTAAATTAAACTCCATCTGCAACTCCTCAGCCCATTCGCTCATCTGATCAAGTTCCCATTTTACTCTGAGGTAATCTTTTTCACTGTCCACTACACCTCCAATGTTGGTGTGATCTGCAAACTTACTAACCATACCTCCTATGTTCGCATCCCATTCATTTATATAAATGATGAAAAGTAGTGGATCAAGCAGCGATCGTTGTGACACTCCACTGGTCACAGGCCTCAAGTCTGCAAAACAGCCCTCCACCACTCTGTCTTCTACCTTTGAGTCAGTTCTGTATCCAAATGGCTGGTTTCCTTTGTATTCCATGAGATCTAACCTTGCTAACCAGTCTCCCATGAAGAGCCTTGCGGAACACCTTACTGAATCCACGTAGATCATGTCCACCGCTCTGCCCTCATCAATCCTTTGTTACTTCTTCAAAAGACATTCTTCCCTTTGGAAAGTCTAACAGTTAGCACCAGAATAGTCGGCCCACCATGTCTGTGCGGATCATGATGCCATTCCAAACGAATTCCATCTGCCTGTACATGATCCATATCCCTACCAACTCATGCCTGCTTATGTGTCTGCCCAAATACCTCAAAAACGTTGTGATTGTTTCTGCTTTTACCATCTCCCAGGAGAGTACATTCTAATCAACTACCACCTTCTGCTTAAGAAACTTGCCTGACATATCTCCCTTTAAACTTGCACAGATACTGTTGGAAATGCCCAGCAGGTCATGCAGCATCTGTGAAGAAAAATCAGTTAATGTTTCGGGACCGGTCACCCTTCCTCAGAAACGTTAACTCTAATTACTCTTCACAGATACTGCTGGACTTGCTGAGCTTTTTCAGAAACCTCTGCTTCTCTTTCTGGTTTACAGCATCTGCGGTTGTTTTGGTTTTCATTTCCTTTAAACTGCCCCCTCTCCTCTTAAATGTGTGGCTCTAGAATTTGTCACTTCCACCTTGGAAAAAAGATTCACATTATTCACTCTCTGCCCCTCGGGTTACCCCGCAGCTACTGACTTGCCAAAGACAAAAATCTATGTTTTTCCAACCTCTCCCAATCCAATATTCATCCTGGTAAACCTGTTTTCACCCTCTCCAAAACCTCCAAATCTCCTTGAAGTCTTTCCCCTCTCATGCTAAACATATGCTTTCTACTCTTAGTCTCCCCTACCTGGGGAAAAAAATAAACCATGACTAGTCACCCTATCGTTGCTCCTCATAATTTTATAAAGTTCTACAATGCCACCTCAAGCGTCCAGTGCTCCAGAGAAAATAGCCTCAGCCTATTCAGCCTCTCCCTATGGTTCAAATGTTCCAATACTGGCAACACCATTGTAAATCTTTTCTGAACTCTTTCAAGTCTCCCAACATCCATCCTATAGCAAGGAGACTGGAATTGAAAGCAGTATGGAAATTCCAAAAGTGGCCGAGCCAATAAACTGTACAACCGAAACATGATCTCCCAACTCCTATCCTCAATGCACTGCCTAATAATAGCTAGCATACCAAACACCACCTTCACTGACCTGTCTACCTTCAACCCCACTTTCAAGGAACTATCAACCCACACTGCACGGTCTGTTTGTTCGTGCACACTTCCCAGGAACTTGTCATTGAGGTTGAGTCCTGTTGTGGTATCATCTTTCTGATATCAGGTAGACTAGAATTGAATGTAGTATTCTAAAACTGGCCTCACCAATGCCCTATACAGCCACAACGTGACCTCATAACTCATATACTCAGTGACAGAATCCCTACAGCGTGAAAACAGGCCATTCGGCCCATGAGACCATACCAATCAACGGAATAGCATCCCACCCTACCCATGTAACCTCTCATTTCCCACAGCGAATCCACCTTACCTGCAAGTCTTTGGATTGAGGGAGGAAACCAGAGCACCCAGAGGAAGCCCACGCAGACACACACTGGGAGAACATGCAAACACCACACAGACAGTGGAATTGAAACAAGTCCATTTATTAAGCAGTGCCCTAACCAATAATGGTCACCATACCAAACGTCAACAAAAGATCTCCCTGAAACTCTACTTTGCAGGAACTATGCAGTTGTTCTGAGCCCTTCAGAGGGATTGAAGGGAATGGAGAGAAAACAGCAACAGGGTTGAATTTTGATCTATAAAAATTCTCTCCATCTTCCCCCTCTGTCTGTCTCCCCTGTCTGTTTGTTCCCCCGTCTCCCCCTCTCTATCTATCCCC
>NC_057715.1:93554769-93603445 GCF_004010195.1 Chiloscyllium plagiosum
ACTCCACTGGTCACAGGCCTCCAGCCTGAAAAGCACCCCTCAACCACCACCCTCTGTCTTCGACCTTTGAGCCAGTTCTGTATCCAAATGGCTCGTTCTCCCTGTATTCCATGAGATCTAACCTTGCTAACCAGTCTCCCATGGGGAACCTTGTCAAACGCCTGACTGAAGGCCATGCAGATCATGACCACTGCTCTGCCCTCATCAATCCTTGTTATTACTTCTTCAAAAAAACTAACTCAAGTTCATGAGATGTGATGTCTCACACACAAAGCTGTTAATAATATCCAGGATTTAACTCAGTAACTCTGCGTCGCCCAGTTATAGATGTTAATAATCTGGATAAAGTTCACGTACACCAGCTTTATGTTAGTGACTATGTATTGAGTCTTGTTAATATCGCCATCACAGGTGAGTTCCTTCTGAAAGGCAGGCCCTATATCCCTAACCCCCTCCCACCTGCTCTGTCTCCTCCATCCCCACCGTAGACAGTAAGTGGGAGGAGCTCATGGTGTTTCCATGTGAGTGAGATTGAGAACATCATCCCTTCTTTCCACAAGCCCACCAAGAAATGGTGGTAGTGTCCTTACCTCTGGACCAAGAGGATCGGGTTCAGAGTTGAGTAACACCATCTTTGAAGAGGCTGATTAGAAAACATGCCCAAGCCACCAGGCCATACTGCCTCCCAGCTGTCTCTGCCTGAGCCTAAACAGAACCTTCCTGTAGTTTCTCTCCTGTCAGATTCTCCCATTGCTCAGTTTGTCCAGGATCCCCTCCTGCTGCTGCACTGATCCTGTCCCTCACTGACCTGTCCATCCCCCAGTGTCCTCCACATTCATTCATTGTTTACAATCCCATTGTCCCAGTCCTCCAGCCACGCCCCTTCCACCCTATTGGGCTGCAACTGCTGTCAATTACCCAAGCTTCTGTGTGATCTGGAGCATGTACTGTAGGAGGGGAGACTAGTGCACGGGCGCAGTGCTGGGCAATTGTTGGCGTATGTGCAAAATGGGTCAGTGCCAGGGAGGCTGTGGGTGTGTTGGATTAATCTGTCATTGGCAGTTCCTCCCTCTGAAAGCAGGACCCAGGGGAATGGCCCCTCCCCTGGTATCCTGACGACTGGTCAAAGTATCAATGGGGAAGCATTTTGAAGAAAGGTATCAGAACTCTTGTGAAGATTAAGGAATGTTATGGAGAGGGACAGGGTGGGCCTGTAATTAGAGTTCTAATCTGTTTCATTTTAGTTCAACCAGATATGATTTGGCCAGTCGGAGGCTGAGGGGTGACCTTATAGAGGTTTACAAAATTATGAGGGGCATGGATAGGATAAATAGACAAAGTCTTTTCCCTGGGGTCAAGGAGTCCAGAACGAGAGGGTACAGGTTTAGGGTGAGAGGGGAAAGATATAAAAAAGACACCTAAGGGGCATTTTTTTCATGCAGAGGGTGGTACGTGTATGGAATGAGCTGCCAGAGGAAGTGGTGGAGGCCGGTACACTTGCAATATTTAAGAGGCATTTGGATGGGTATATGAATAAGAAGGGTTTGGAGGGAGGGATGTGGGCCGGGTGCTGGTAGGTGGGACTAGATTGGGTTGGGTTATCTGGTCGGCATGGACGGGTTGGACTGAAGAGTCTGTTTCCATGCTGTACATCTTGATGACTCTGTGACTCTATGTCAATAGCGATCCCAATGAACCAATTGACGAACCGGAACAGCTATCAGAGAGATCTGAAGTGGAGCCCTGGGCTCAACATGTGCACTTAAGTGGTCAGAAAATGTGTAAATGCCAGATTCATCACCGCACCCACAAGCTGGAGCAAAACATCACCCAATCACAATGCAATGCCACCCAGGCTCTCAAAACCAATTGCAATACTGTTATCAAACCAGCAGATAAAGGAGGAGCCATCGTCATTTGGAATAGAACAGACTACTGCAAGGAAGGGTACTGACAACTGAACAACCAGGAACACTACAGGCAACTACGGGCCGATCCAACCAAAAAAAACACCTGCAAACTAAACACATTGATCAAGATTTTTGATCCAGTCCTTCAGAGTTCCCTACACACACTCATCCCACATACTTATTGCAGAGGGGATTTCTACTACCTTCCACAGATACACAAAGTCAATACATTTGGGTGTTCCATCATATCAGGCGATGGGACTCTGTAAGAACCTGAGGAGAAAGTGAGGTCTGCAGATGCTGGAGATCAGAGATGGAAATGTGTTGCTGGAAAAGCGCAGCAGGTGAGGCAGCATCTAGGGAACAGGAGAATCGACGTTTCGGGCATTAGCCCTTCTTCCTGGCTATGTCAAGGGCATCTTGAAACCCATTGTACAGGGGACCCCCAGCTTCCATCGCGACACTACAGATTTCTTACAAAAATTCAGCACCCACAGACCAGCTGAACCAGGGACATTCCTCAACACAATGGATGTTTCTGCACTCTACACCAGCATCCCCCACTATGACGGCATCGCTGCAACAGTTTCAGTACTCAATACCAACAACTGCCAATCTCCGAGCACCATCCTGCAACTCATCTGCTTCATCCTCAACCAAAACTTTTTCATCTTTGACAACCAATTCTTCATCCAGGCACATGGAACAGCCATGGGGACCAAATTTGCACCCCAATTATGCCAACATTTTTATGCACAAGATCGGACAAGTCTCCTTTGCTCCAACCAACACTATGTACCAGATATAAAGACGCCATTTTCTTCCTCCGGATCCATGGCAAGGAGTCACTGAAACAACAACACAGTGACATCAACAAGTTTCATCCCACCATCAGACTTACTCTTTAGTATGTGTCTCATTCTTGGACACACGCATCTCCATCAAGGACAGGCACCTCAGTACCTCACTCTACCGCAAACCCATGGATAACCTCATGATGCTGCACTTCTCTAGCTTCCACCCTAAACATGTTAAAAAAAGCTATCCCCTACGGACCAGCCCTATGCATACACGAGATCTGTTCAGATGAGGAGGAATGCGACAGACATTTGAAGGTGCTCAAGGCTGCCCTCATAAGAACAGTGTACGATGCTCAACTCATTGACTGCCAGTTCCGAAGTGCCACAGCAAGAAACTGTAATAACTCCTCAGAAGGGTACCCTTCGTTGTCCAGTACTTCCTGGGAGCAGAGATTCCAAGCCATGTTCTTTGCAGCCTGAAACACACTATCGACGAGGATGAGCACCTCGCCAAGACCTTCCCTACACCTCTACTTCTGGCCTTTAAATAACTGCTAAACCTTAAACAGACCACTGTTCACAGCAAACTGCCCAGCCTTCAGGACAACATGGACCACAACACTGAACAACCCTGTTATGGTTACCACGGCAAGACATGTCAGAGTGTTAACACAGATACCATTACACATGGGAACATCATCCACTATGTACGCGACAGGTATTCGTGTGACTCAGCCAACATTGTCTATCTCATACGCTGCAGGCAAGAATGCCCGAAGTATGGTACATTGGCGAGACCAAGCAGATGCTATGGCAACAGATGAATGGACACCATGCAACAATCTCCAGACAGGGATGTTCCCACCCAGTCAGGGAACACTTCAGTGGTCAGGGACATTCGGCCTTGGATCGTCAGGTGACCATCCTCCAAGGCGGACATCGGGATACACAATAACACAGAGTGACCAAGCAGAGGCTGATAGCCAAGTATGGAACCCATGAGGATGGCTTCAACCAGGACCGTGGATTCACGTCACACTACAGGTGACCCCACCACACTATACACTCATACGCACACAGTCCCACTCTCTCTCATATGCACACACATATATCCCCCAACACTCACACCTTCTCACAGGCTTATACTCACACTCACACTTTACCAAGCATGCACACACACACAAACACATACTCCCTCACACGCACTCACATACACACACATACAAATCTTTGGGGTGAATTTGTATTTGCAGATACATTCTATTTTGCTCAAAAAGCACAAATCCTGCAGGCAGTCAATTCATGCAATATTTCAAGAATTCCTACTCTGGAAATAGAACCAGTCTGACTCAAGATTGGGATACAGAAAGACTCTAACCTCACATCTATAATGCATTGTCTGAGCAGAGGCGTCACTTTTTTTTTATAAAACCTTAAGTTATCTCAAGAATTTGACTTAAACGTAGTTCTGGAATTTACATACTAATGAACAGAAATCTGCAGCCCATTCTAAAAGATGAAAGACTTAACAACAATCTAAGTTTGTTCAATATATCATTTCAGTTGCATGACACTGTAATCTTTTGATGTAGGTTCTGAGTCTTATTATCCTGTTCCACAGCTACCTGATGAAGGAGCAGTGCTCTGAAAGCTAGTGCTTCCAAATAAACCCGTTGGACTATAAACTCATGGTGTGTGATTTTAACTTTGTCCATCCCAGTCCAATACCAACTCCTCCACATCATAGTTCTTCCAAGCCCCCCCCCATTTTTCTATTCCATTCATTTAGAATAAAGGCCAACCAACATTTATTTTCACTTCCCTATTATCTGTTGAACCTGCATGTAGCTTTTAATGATTAATACGAAAGAACTCCCAAAGCCCTTTGCTGTAACCTTCTGCAGAATTTCCCCATTTAAATAATATTTAACTCTATTTTTTCTGGCAAAGTACAAAACTTCAGATTTTCCCACATTATATACTACCTGCCACTTCTTGCTCACTTATGCGATTTGTCTATATCCCTCTGCAGACTAACTGCATCATTCACAATACTTATCTTCCCACTTATATTTGTGCCATCCTCAAATTTGGTGTCCTCCAGATTGCCATCTCTGGAAAACTTTAAATCAGTGAGCAAACAGAGAAATTCCCAGTGACATATTGCACATGTGGGTACGGACATATTTCAAGGCAGTTTTGTATGGACTACACTAGACTAATTCAAAATAATACAATATTTTATGCATCTCTCTTGGATAGTTAGAAATTCTAATTGATATTAAACATGGGATACATTTATACGCAGGGTCTTTATCAACGTCGATACATATGGCTGTGGTTATTTTCATTTGCTGAACAATTTGTCTCTACATTTCAATTGCCTTCTTATATTTCTTTTTGCTATTACCAAGAGTAACGCAGAGGCGTGCTTTAAACATCTGAATAGTAAAGTACCATCTGAAATATGAAAAGCAGAAATTGTCTGTAAACTGTCTTAAACTACAACTTCCAAATTCTTATAATTCATTTTGAAGTTATGTGTAAAATATCTTAAGCTTTTTCTACATTAAAGTTGCTACACTGTTGCAAGACATTGTTATAGTGCAGCATTATCCAACAGATATTTTGAACCCACAAATATGGTGATGCACTTTTTAAAAAATATATGTTTGACTTATTGCTCATGCAATATAGGGTGAGTATACAAGCAATCAAGTAAAATAGGAATCACAAAAAGCCCTCACACTCTGCTTTTCTTCTTACTCATCTATCAACAAACTCTTTGGCTCAGTGTCAATTTTAACTTGTTTAATTTCTTTGGGCTGGCTCATAACAGCAATCTTAAAAGGTGTTATATAAATGTCATGCTGTTGTTGCAATATACTGCCACCGGGTTTATAACTGCCAACACTCAGTTTCATGTCCAAATCCACAATGTTTCCAGGAATTACGATGCAGAATATTGATCACTTGGGTGGGAAAGAGCAGCTAAGGAGCATTATTTACCTCAACAGGTACTTGCAACATTTCCACCAGCTGTTTAGCCAGTTGCATGTGGTAATGTGTTCCAGATCCATGCGTTTCTCTGGTCACTGGATTAGCTATGCCCATGCTCAGCAAATAGGACTTGAAACGGATAGTCTGTGAAACAAAAAGTACATGCATTTTAACTTTGTAACATACACAAGTTGCATTTTTTAATGATGTTTCATGGTATATGACTAGATGAAAATAACCGTACAGGTTAATAAAGCTGTAATATAAAGTTTTTAAAAATATAAGTTTTTAAAGAAACAAGTGTCTGTGGGGTTTAGCTGAAACAGTTAAAAGCGGAGCTAGCAAACGAATGGTTGAGTACAGTTCATAATCTTGCCATTTCATGCCAGTCTACATTTGTTAATGGAGACAATTGGGTTTTAGTTATGAAAAAGGACATTTTGTTTTTAATCAGAAATGTCATCAGGAAATCCATGCACAACTCCCATCCACACTGGAATAACAACTGTCTGGTCATCTGCTGTTTGTGGGTTTGGTGCAGGATATGGCTTCCACATCTGACTGTGTAACAAGTGGTTATCTGTTGAGACCTGGAGCATTAATCAGCAATATGAAAGATGCCAATGAAGCATTCTTTATTCCTTTAAAATTAACTAAACATACTTCTTACCTCATCCTCAGAAATATCTCCTTGCTTATCTTTGATTTTGTTTGCTATTAATTTTGACAAATCAACCATCTCTTTGGCCTAAAGAAAACAAAAGGATTTACTTGTTCTATTCTGAATATATTTGCCAGTTAAAAAAATAGTTCAATTCAGAATACTGATCAGTAAGAATGAATAGTGACAAGTGCTGTATTAGATGAAAAGTTGCCCATAGACTGATAATTAACAAGCTTTCTTTATTAGGTGGGATTAGAAACTACTACGATCCACAGAGATGCCTCTCTACAAAAGAAGCAAGATGTAGCCTTATAACAAACGTTTGTACTTTTATCTTCAGTTTCTTGACCTTGTCTAAACATTTTCTTCTCCCTTACCTTCAAATCTCACACCACGTGTAACTCAAAGTGAACTGGAAATCAACAAATCCTTGGGAATGCTGTTATCAGGAACTATGCTCGAGTTGCTGATGTGTAACCATCATTCTGAAAGGTTTTGTGTCTTGTGTAGAGAACCCTAGGCTCAATAGCATCACTTTGCGAGCTAACATTTATTTCCTTTTTTTAAGAACTTCACTTTGTATTGTAATTTATTTGGGATTAGGAGGAACATATATGCATAAAACAAATCAAAGCAAGACCTGGGAGACTGCAATGACAGTGTCCCCTTCTCTCATCATGAAAAAGGAAGGTGTTGAAGAACTAGTGACTACTTCTGCTGGCTGCTCAATAAAGAATTGCAAGAATGTTTTCCTACAGGTGTGACAGCATCTCTGACAAAGCCAGTATTCATTGCCAATTCAAACTAACCACAAGAAGGTAGTAGTGACCTGCTGTCTTGAATCACCCAGTGCTGTCAGAAGGAAAGGAAATTCCAGGTTTTTTAATCCAGTGACCATGAAGGTGTGGTGAAGTAATTCCAAATCAAGTTGGTACATCAATTGGAAGGGGACATGTAAATTTGGTGTTTCCACATCCCTACTGCCCTTGTCCACCTGGGTGAAGGAATGGCCTGTCAACGGAGGCTTGGAAAATTGTTACATTGCATCTTGTAAATGGAACACTCTGCTACAATGCATTGCTTGTGGACAGAGTCATAAGATGGTAAATGGAGTAGCTATTAAGCAGGCTGTTTTTTCCTCAGTTGTGTTGAAAGGGGAAGTGTTGAAGACACAACACAGACTCAGGCTGTTAGGACCAGCTGCAACCAACATGTTATCTCTGCTGAACCAGCAGAGTGGGGTTTGAGAGGTGTCACAAGAATGTATGAGCATATAAGCCTCATACAAGAACTAAAAAACGTTTGTAAACTGGACTGTGATAGAATAGTTTAATGACGCTGGTTGCTGAATTATATAATCGGCACCCCCATGATTAGATCACTGCAACTGACCTAGATGCACTGTAATAGTATAACTGTAACCACATGCAATTAATCACTGGAATTCATGTGCCATCTTTGCATACATGTGATTTCCCTTGCATATACTAAAAAAAACAAACTTGAGTCTTGTCAGATCACTGTAGGTGAGGCAAGTGTTTGACCTTCCACCACGGTGTTGAGTGACTTACAGGTTCAAAATCCTTTCATAATATGTTAAGCAAGGCTTCTGTTTTGCAACAGAACAGTCACCAATATATTTTTAAGAACTATGCCATACATGCTACCTCAGATGAAATCATATTATATGGTATCCATCATCAATTAATGTGGCTTTTATTTATTGCTAATTAATTTATTAAAATCCAATAATAGTCATTTTCAGTTAATGTTCAATATTGTTACAAGCTGAATAGGAAGTGTTCATGGAAGCTTACCTTTTTCATAAGCTGATTGAGATCTTCAAAAGCCTAGGAATCAAAGAGAAAAACATCTGCTCATTGTAATCATAAATTATAAAAACTAATTAATTGTATAAAATTTCAAAGAGACATACTTAAAGTTAAAATACAAATATTGAGCTAGGACCAAAGTAGCCCATTCAGCCCATTGAGCCTGCTCAGCCATTCAATACAGTCATGGCTGATCATCTATTTCAACACTCCTCCACCCCACTTCGCCACATGCCTTTCCATCATTGATATTTCTAGATTTGTCAAGCTCTAAACTGAACATAATCAATGATTGACGTTCCATAGCCCTCTGAGTTAAAGATTTCCAAAGATTCACCATCTTCTGAGTAAACAAAAAAATCTCAACTTGGTCCTAAGTGACCTTTCGCTTATTTTGAAATTTTGTCCCCCTGGTTCTAGACTCCCAGCTAGGGAAGCATCTACCATGTCTATCTCTAAGTATTTGTAGGGATCAATGAGATCATCCTTTATGGAAGGTGGTTGACGATTATGCTGATGGAGTTGAAAGAAGGAGGATGGGACAAGGCTTGAGTGTTCTGCTGTGCCATTATTGCCTGGCTAAACCGAATGGCCTGTTTCTATGCTTAATTAATCCATGTACATTTTATATAATTGAATGTAAGGTAAGTATAACATATGGTGAATAGCTAAATTTGAGGAAAATGTAGACATTTCCAATTACATGATTAAATTCTCTCTATAAATGTATTTTGTGTTACATTTAACACATTTTCAGCAAAAACAAAGCGTTAGCACAACATTTGAAGGGAAATTGTCTTTCATTATGCTTCCGCAACAGGAAGAACAGCTTTCAACTGGAGCTACTATTGTCTAAACAACTAATATTCACAATTATACTGCAAAAATAAACATAAAGCACCTTCAAATCAGAGGGATGTTTGGCACTAATAACATATAACAATTTCAAGCGTGACTTTTTCCAATAAGGAACGCTAATATCAACAGTGTTATCAAACATCAGATCCTATTTGGAATGTGAAAACAACCATCTACTTTTTTCCACAGAAACAAAGAACTTGCTCTAACAGGTTTCAGAGTGAATTCTGCATGAAGCATCTATTTTGACTGTACTGCTGTCACATGAGAAGCTGAAGTACTTTGAAGTATAATCACTATGCAGCAACCAATTTCTATAAAACAATCACCTGTTAATAGTCAAGAGGTGAATTAGATGTTTTAGTGGTATTGGTATAGGATACACATTTGAAGGGTGCATGTGGCAGTGTCTCTATCTTTGAGCCTGGAGGCCCAGGTTCAAGTCCCATCTGCTCTTTAGATTAGATTAGATTAGATTATTTACAGTGTGGAAACAGGCCCTTCGGCCCAACAAGTCCACACCGACCCGCCAAAGCGCAACCCACCCATACCCCTACATTTACCCCTTACCTAACACTACGGGCAATTTAGCATGGCCAATTTACCTGGCCTACACATCTTTGGACTGTGGGAGGAAACCGGAGCACCCGGAGGAAACCCACCCAGACATGGGGAGAACGTGCAAACTCCACACAGTCAGTCGCCGGAGGCGGGAATTGAACCCGGGTCTCTGGCGCTGTGAGGCAGCAGTGCTAACCACTGTGCCACCGAGCCGCCCACACAATGTATCAGAAATTTTCTGAACAGATTAACTGAAGTAACATGGGCTAGAAAAGTAAAAGTTTACAATAGTGCCACAGGGTCTTTTATATTGCTGTAAGAGGGTAGAGTGAAATTGGGTTTATCACATCATCTGGAAGATAACAAATTTTGCAGAGTAACACTCCTCCAGTTCTGTGTTGAAATGACAGCTTCAGTTACGTGGTTGAGTCTCTGGGGTGGGTACTTAAAATGACACCAACTAACTCAGTGATGTGATTTCTACAGCTGCCACCATAAGAGGGGCTATTGTTGTTTCTGATGAACTTCTTCATGCTCACCCATGATTGCTGAATAAACCTACAAGGTTCAAACATTAAAGCAAGGAACAATATCAATCAATGAAGGTGACAGCTGGCTGCCATTTGGGTCAGGCAGTGAAGCCATTAATATTCACCCAAGAACAGGCATGAAGATTGTTGAAAAGGTTTTGCTGGACATAGCAAAGTAAGAATTCTCCTGGATGCACAAAGGTTCTGTGGCCACGGTCAATATTCCAACACCTTCCACTAATATCATACCACCAAGAACTGGTCACAGCACAGGAGGAAGCCATTCATCCCATTGTATCCCTGCCTACTCTATACAGGAGTGATTTAGCCAGTCTGGTCCTCCTCACCTTTCCGTTAGCACTCCAGTTTCTTTTCAGTTGCCCTCAATGAAAACTGTCTCCACCAGATACTGCATTCTAACCACAGGTTTTCTGCATGCCACCATTGATTCTTGTGTGAATCACCTTAAACAGTGCCTTCTGGTGCACAACTATTTCACTACTGGGACCGGTTTCTCTCCGTTTACTCACTACTGACTTTTGATCATTTGGAGCACCTCTATAAAATCTCTTTGCAGTTTCTTCTTCTCAAAGGAGAACAATCACATTTTCACCAGTCTCTGTTCATAACTGAAGTCCCACATCCCTCGGACCATTCCCATAGATCTTTTTGGCATGGTCTCCAAAGCCTTCACATCCTTCCCAAATTATGATGCTCAAAATTGGACACAATACACTGGGACCAAACCAAAGTTTTTTAAGTGTTCATTAAAAGTTCCTTGCTTTTGTTTAGTTTATAAATATAATTAAGTCCAGAATCCTTTAAGCCATTTTGATTTTGTCAACTTGCCTGCCACTTTCAATGATTTTTGTCCATATATCCCTAATTTGTCAGTTTCTACAGCTCCTTTGTCACTTCACGCTCATTCCATTCCAGGATTTCAGCACAAAAAGCAATGATGCCCCTGTGCAGTACTGAGTAAGTGCCGTACTGCTACAGTGATGACATTCTGATGAGACAATGAACCAAAGTTCTGACTGCTTTCTGACAAGTGCATAAAGTATCAAGTAAGAGAGGGACGTTAACCCCAACATCAACTAAAATGACTGAAAAGCTTGTAATTATCACAGTGCTGTTTGAAATGCACAAATTAGATGCCTCATTTCCTACATTCCATGAATTGGTACAATGGAAAAGTGGTTCATTGGCATTTTGGGACATCTAGCAGTTATGAAAGGTCCTGTCTTTCTTCTCCTCTAAGTATACATTGCCTCTTGTTTTCCTATTAAATTGTACAATTTCATATTTCTCAGCATGAGATTTCATCTGCTTTGCATTTACTAATTCCACAGCCAGTTCAGATGCTCCTTCACAGTTTATGATAATCCCAAGGTTTATGTTTTAAACCCATGCTCAGCACACCAAAGTCCAGATCATTAATATATAACAACAAAAACCTCAGACCCAAGACTGAGACCTTGGGAAACCCATTTTTAACCCTCTTCCAATCTGAAAAACAAACCATTTATCATTACTTATCTACCACTCAGCGAAATTCATATTCATGCTGTCAATCCCTTTTATTCTATGGGCTTCAACTTTCTAGTGTGAATCATCTTTAAACAGTGAATCTGAGCATTATGTTAGCAGCACTTTATCAGATAAGTTATGGAAATCCATTTAATACACATACTCCCCTTGTGCCACACTCTCTAATCTACACTGTTATCTCACCTGGTTCAGCATGGGAATGAATTTGTCTCCTGTTCCCCCAAACCTAATGTGCAGCTGTGGGACACCAATTTAGCACCCACAGAATTGACACGAGGTGAAAACGGTTTGAGTTGCCTGACACATGGTCCATCTGCCTCTCCAACTTTACAACAGTTTTGAGCAGAAGTCAAAAATCTCCACGTCACGCACCTCCCCAGCCCAAAGATGAGATTAGATTACTTACAATGTTAACAGGCCCTTCGGCCCAACAAGTCCACACCGACCCGCCGAAGCGCAACCCACCCATACCCCTACATTTACCCCTTATTTAACACTACGAGCAATTTAGCATGGCCAATTCACCTGACCTGCACATCTTTGGGCTGTGGGAGGAAACCGGAGCACCCGGAGGAAACCCACACAGACACGGGGAGAATGTGCAAACTCCACACAGTCGGTCGCCGGAGTCGGGAATTGAACCCGGGTCTCTGGCGCTGTGAGGCAGCAGTGCTGACCACTGTGCCACCATGCCACCCAAGACTTGGATAACAAATTGTTCGATAATACTGCATTACTCACTGTACAAACTAGTACAGGTTTCAACAATTGTATGGTGGTACATTTTGCCTGAAAATCTATTTATGCAGGAAGTCCAATATATAATTAAGTGTAAGATGAGAGAAGTCTCATTTTCTATTTGTCAGATAAGGGATTAAAAGGATATCACATGTAAAATAAACACATGACCTCCATGAAACTCATCTTACCAAGGAATCTATTTTTCATGAGTTACAGTAACGGATGTTAGAAGCTCAGAAAATTATTCTCTTTCACCACTGTCTTCTGAACAAGGTCTTTCATAAGCAACACTATATGCAAAGGTTAACAGATTAACTTGCAGGTTGCAAGTGCTGCTTCAGTGTTCTCCTTAAGCCTCAAGATGAAAAAATTTAAAGAAGGCTATATTACTGAAGTGACAATCAAATAATGCCTAGTTGAATGAAAAGCATTTTGTATTAGCAACTAGGATATTTGTTCACCTCAGGCCAACTTTAGGTTCTCCTCGCTAATTTCTGAAATGTGTAGCAGCCATAACTACATAGCCATAAACAAGTGAAGACAACATCTCTGCTACACTGTGTTAACATTACTTTAAAACATTTATATATGTTTTCCTTGAGGCTTTTCCCTGCTTGGTTGATGGTCAGTAACTACAAAGCTGAAAAATTAAATCTTTTTATTAGACCTTTCATCTTCCTTAAGTGACTTCAGGCCAATCCACATCTAACAAACTGCTCTGAAAACTCTACTTTGACAGTTGTGACACATTTGGAGCACAACAGCTGAAACAATAAACTACGTTCAAAAATCTAATGGCCTACTATGTTCAGAAGTAGAGTCACCCCATCTGCCATTTCCCACTGTTAACAGATTCTTTTCTTAAAAATCCAAATTCTGCATCTAGATTCACAAATTCTCCGAAAACTATTTGGTTCTTCCCTGAGTCATATAAAGTTTCAAAGTTAGGGCGGCACGGTGGCTCAGTGGTTAGCACTGCTGCCTCACAGCGCCAGGGACCCGGGTTCAAATCCCGCCTTGGGCAACTGTCTGTGTGGAGTTTGCACATTCTCCCAGTGTCTGTGTGGGTTTCCTCTGGGTGCTCCAGTTTCCTCCCACAGTCCAAAGACATGCAGGTTAGGTGAATTGGCCATGCTAAATTGCCCGTAGCATCAGGTGCATTAGTCAGGGGTGAATGTAGGGGACTGGATCTGGATGGGTTGCTCGGAGGGTCGGTGTGGACTTGTTGGGCCTTCTTTAAATTTTTTCATCTGAGGCTTAAGGAGAACACTGAATCTAATCTAATCTAATTACTCTCCGGTTTACTGACTAGTATGGGCATGCCTTAGAAAGGTTAAAACACTTATCAACTTGTTGCCACTACAGTCATGTAGCATTTGTTCAAAAAAACTTGTATTTTTATTTAAAATCAGTCTTTCAGAACAGATGGTAACTCAACAGCGTGACTGGCTTGCAAAGTATGACTGTTTCTTATGTGTATTTGCAGGTGACATCAAATACACATTCCACGTGCCACTGGCTATAAGTGGAAACTTGTAAAGCACTGCCTTGACACATCAATGTAAAAGCACCTTCAAACTCCGATACTGCAGTTAAAATGCAATTGGAACTTCCAATGCCTCGAGCCTATCCAAGCGATGCAACTAAACAAGCAAAAAGTATCTGACTATATTTACAAAGACAATATAGACCTTCCAGGTAAAATTAAACTTAAAAATAGCAATTATACTGAGAGTGCCAAATTATCTAGATTTTTGCACTAAAGAAAGAAAATCGGTAATTAGCATTTCTATATCATAGAATATTTAAAGTTTTCCTTATGTTAAGAGGTGTTGGCTAAGTAGGCTCAATTCTGTATCTTGCACTCTTCAGTTTAAACAATGTGATCTAAAATAACACAAATATAATATAAATTCTTCCAGATGATAAGCTGAAGGACCCCATGGAAATTTCCAGGACTGTTTTATTTTTTAAAAAACCAGTAGAAAAGTCAACTTAATATTGTTTCTCCAATGATGGAATTATTCAGAGAGTCTGGGAACAAAAGGCAATGGGCACACACCTAACAGGAACTTCCTGCGATAAATAGAATTGAACTGCAGGATTCTTATCAGAGACAAACAGCTCTGGCAGGAAACCTTTACTAGAACTGGGGTCACTAAATATGATGTAATTCATCTGTAAAATCAAAATAGCTTGTCATTTTCAAAGGACTTGAAAAGAAATTCAAAATACAATATTATTTTGCAATGGAGCTTTTCTTGTTTTGGTTTTCACAGAATCATAGAACCTCTACAGTGTGGAAACACTGGCCCAACAAGTCCACACCAACCCACAGAAGAGTATCCCACCCATACCCATTCCCCTACCCTATAACTCGACATTTACCCAACTAATGCACCTCGCCTACACATCCCCGAACACTATGGGCAATTTAGCATGGCCAATTCATTTAACCTGTACATCTTTGGACAATGGGAGGAAATCAGAGCACACGGAGGAAACCTACACAGACACTGGGAGAAATGCAAACTCCACACGGACAGTCACCCGAGGATAGAATCAAACCCGGATCCCTGGTGCTGCGAGGTAGCAGTGCTAAACACTAAGCCACCACGTATTTCTATGAATAGTAATTGCAATTTGATCCAATATATAGTAAACTATATGTCAATTTATTTTGCTGAATACAATCTCAGTTTTAGCAATACATGGGAGCAGCACAGTGGCTCAATGGTTAGCACTGCTGCCTCACAGTAGCAGGTTAAAGCCGGGTTTGACTGTCTGTGTGGAGTTTGCACATTCTCCCAGTGTCTAAAGAGTGAGAATTATGCCTAACTCAAAGTTAAGATTTTGACTTTCCTTACAATACAAAAGAAAACTGCCATTCATTCCTCAGTAAGTCACATTTTTATTTCAGTTCTCACAAAGCTGGTCCTTTCTCAAAGTTTCTGTGCCCTTGAGATTTTTTTCAGACGGGGGTAATTGGGCTGGGTATAAAAGATTTATTGGGGTTCTTTTTGTTTACGTCTGACAGATAATGCCTCTGGTTTCAGGTCTTTTAAAAAAGGTTTAATTTAGGGGGCATGGCCAGCTCTCTAGCTGTGCATGTCAGTTCAGTTCAGTTCAGAGGTTAGTTGAGTCAGGGTCACAGTTGAAATCGGAAGTTCTCTCCCTCCTTCTGACTTTGTAACCTGTAAGCTTTTTGTGTCATTTTTACTCTTTGTGCTAAGGGGTCTGATTATTGGGATTGTTGCAAGTATTTTGGAACAGCATCATTAAGTCGGGATAGCCTGTCGGGTTCAGATAGCTAAGTTATTTGGGTCTTCTATTTTCGGTTTGTTGTCTTTCATTCCGTAAATTTGTAAATAAATTGTTTGTTTAAAATTCAGCTGTCCGACCAGCTAATTCACTCTGGGAATATTCCACTATACACTTACTGAAAAAAATAGCAAAGTTACGGTCTGGGCTACCTGCTTAAAAATGTTTTGAAGGGCCGGACCTGGGCCATAACATAGTGCAGGTTATTCTTTATTTTCAGATCTACTTGACTTTTAGAGTTCTGCTGTGGTTTGTTCCCATGATCATCAGCGACACCTAACTAGAGTTGGTAGGTAGTACACTTATAGAGTCATAGAGATGTACAGCATGGAAACAGACCCTTCGGTCCAACCCGTCCATGCCGACCAGATATCCCAACCCAATCTAGTCCCACCTGCCAGCACCCAGCCCATATCTCTCCAAACCCTTCCTATTCATATACCCATCCAGATGCCTTTTAAATGTTGCAATTGTACCAGCCTCCACCACTTCCTCTGGCAGCTCATTCCATACCCGTACCACCCTCTGTGTGAAAAAGTTGCCCCTTAGGTCTCTTTTACATCTTCCCCCTCTCACCCTAAACCTATGCCCTCTATTTCTGGACTCCCTGACCCCAGAGAAAATACTTTGCCTATTTACCCTATCCATGCCCCTCATAATTTTGTAAACCTCTATAAGATAACCCCTCAGCCTCCGACACTCCAGGGAAAACAGTCCCAGCCTGTTCATGAGGCATTCTCTCATCGGAGAAAAATAACATAGCTTTCACTCTGCAGTTTGGCAACAAGAAAGATTAATTTCAGTGCATTCTATACCAGTTCTATAGCACTAAAGCCCTGACACTTGAAAATGACTTTACCAACTTGAGCCCCAGATTCACTCATGCTGCCTCTTCAATGTTGGGAAAACCCAGTTAGATGACAGATACAGCATTTGTACCATGTTCCATAATATGGAATGGGTAATGAGCAAGCAGAAATTATTCTTCCACAAAATGATCTGTCAAATTCTCAAAGACAACCTTCATTGTACAGCAAGTATCTTTACAGAAATGCACCATGTCACTATCATGTTGTCTTAATGTCACATGGATATATGCAAGACGAGCAGATATATTCATTACCACAGCTTTGGAACAGAAATATCAGTGCCTTAATTTCACAGCGTTTAATTCTGTACTACAATGTAATATACTGGCCAAATCAGGAAAATTTGCAACAAAGTCATCTTGTTTAAACTTTATAATCCTCATAAAGCACAATACAAAGTTTAAAAAAAGTACTCATATAAATAACATTTCCTTCCTAAATACTAGACACCTATTCTGGTGTTTCAGGGTGAAACAATCTCAGGGAGATCTGTTTTGACACAGTATTCACTCTATTATTTCACAGGAAATGGATACAGTGGATTCAGACAGATGACTGGCCTTGAACATTCACAACAACTTACTTCAGAGATGTTTTTGTCGGTCTCCTTTCGTTTTTCCTCCAACTTCCTTTCAATACCCACAATTCCAACAGCCTTCACTTTTCCTGCCTGCAAAAATAGGAAATTTTTATTAATTCCACATCAAATGTGCTAAATGTTCTAGTGGAGTTTTTGTTCTCTTACGAATGCAGTTACTTCCTACTACATGTGATTGTTAAATGCTCTCAAAGGAAATGAACTTTGAAGGGAACATGGTTATTTTTATTATTAGCAGTTGAAATCGGAGTCTGGCTTTTGCATCCCTTTTTAAAGAGTGATTATCTTCCTCTCTGTTGCACACTGCTCCATGTCTGGGATGACATTGTCAACCTGGTCAACGTTCAACAACATTGCTCTTGCATCAGTACCTGTAGGTTATTTCTCGCTGCCTGAAGGGAGTGCAAAACATAGGCTCTGCTTTTTCCTTCATTGGCATAATTAAAAAATTAAAACTAATTCTGTGAGAAATTACTGAGTTGAATTATATCTAACATTTCATAGAATGGATCCACATGGCACAGAACAAGGTCGTTGGCACATTGTGTCTGTGGCCACGGATTGAATCAGCTTCCCTTCAGCTTGTTCCTCTATCGTCACAGCTATACATGTTTTTCCCCTTTTGAAATATACATCGATTTCAGGTGGCGTAAGGTAAGCCTGATATTCTGTTTCATGAGCTCATCGTAACGTTGCTAAAGTGAAATTGTGTCGACAATGGCACAAAGTTTTTACATACAATTAAGGCTGTGGAATTCACTTCCACAGTTAATGAAATGAGTTAGATTAGATTTGCAGGTAAAGGAAAAGGAGTCGAAGGGGGATCAGAACTATTTTTTAAATATTTAATTGCATTTAATGGTCTAAACTACAAAATATTCTTTTGACAGATATAATAATACAAAACCAACATTCAAGTACAAATATTTATGCATAAAATAGTTTATATATGCCAATTAATTTCAGCTGTGTATTTTCTGAAATTTTAGAATTAGTTTTCTTAGAGTTTTAAAGCATTAAGTGAACCAAGTCCAAAGAGAGAGAACAATAATTGGGCAGAGAAAGGAATGGTTAAAGTGCAGCCTTGGGAGAATCAATAACTGCTAATAAGGATCATTAGTGGCTGACAATGGGTTGATTGTGGTAGCAGCCCATGAGATGGCAACATGTCTCCTTGGAGACTCTGCAGCCTTCAGGACACAAAGTTAAAAATCACACAACACCAGGTTATAGTCCAACAGATTTAATTGGAAGCACTAGCTTTCGGAGCGCCGCTCCTTCATCATGTGGTTGTAGCGGCACCCCAAAACTTAGTGCTTCCAATTAAACCTGTAGGACTATAACCTGGTGTGTGAATTTTAACTTTGTACACCCCAATCCAACACCAGCATCTCCAAATTCAGGACTCAATATTGAGTTCAATAAGTTTAGGGACTGAGTATCTTCTCCATGTCCTTACCCCATCTCCACACACCAGGCTTTGTTATCACATGGACTTATACCACAATCAACCCTTTCAGCCACTAATTATCTCTCTGAGCTCCATTTCCACCTATCATTTACTCCCCCCACCCCAAATCCCTTTTCTAGCACATACCATGCTTTTTCAGCCTGCAGTCAGTTCTGAGGAAGGGTCAATGGACCAGAAATGTTAATTCTGCTTTCTCTCTACAGATGTTGTACATCTCCCTATGACTCCATGACTCTATGCTTCCAGACCTACTGAGCTTTCTCAGCATTTTCTGTTTTTGCTTCTGATTTCTAGCAACCAAAGCTCTTTGGTTTCTTTTTAACTGATTGAGAAGGGCAACAAAGATGATTCAATTGAAAAAGAGATTTGTTGTGAATGAAACCAAGGTGCTTCTTCAAAACAGGGTATATAAAGTTTTAACACTGCATCTGACCAAACATATGCTGGACTTGGGAAAACATTCATCCTGATGTGTAACACAAAAATGGATTACTGACCAACACAATAGGCTAATCAACCTCCCCAACACACCTTCACCATCCCAAGTTCTTTCCTTTCCAATGACCACCGCTCATTCTGACAACTATCCATTCATTATCTACTTACAAAGTGTAAACCACTAGCTAATGCAGTGAAGGAATACAAAATGGATACAGGGAGGACACCAATTTTCATGTGTTTAGGCACAGTAAACATTTTAAATGATCACAATACATTAAGGCAGGAAATCTGACATCAATACCTACTTGTGATCTACTGGGTGACTGCATTGGTTGAGATACTGAAATTCGCTCCCATCGCTTTTGAGACAATTCTTCTGATAATCGTCTATAAAACTTTAACAACAATGTTAAACATCGATCACAGTTGTTCATAACAACAGTTTTGAAAATGTGATTCTCATATCAAATAGCAATTTACAATTAGTACAATTATAATAAAATTATAGCACTTTATATTTGTAAAGTGATTAGATTAGATTCCCTACGGCCCTTCGGCCCAACAAGTCCACACCGATCCTCTGAAGAGTAACCCACCCAGACACATTCCTCAATCCTATACTTACCCCTGACTAATGCACCTAACACTATGGACAATTTAGCATGGCCAATTCACATGTCCTGCACATCTTTGGACTGTGGGAGGAAACCGGAGCACCCGGAGGAAACCTATGCCTACATGGGGAGAATGTGCAAACTCCACACAGACAGTCGCCCAAAGCGGGAATCAAACCTCGGTCCCTGGCAAGATGTTTAAATTGCAGCAGATTTGGGGGTTTGAACATGTCTTACAAATTCCTAACGATAGACACACTAGGTATCCAAAGATTGATGGTAGTAGTGGGCAATCTTACTCTAGACCACAAGTGATAACACTCATGCTGGAAATTAAGTCTGTGAATGTTGGAGTTGTTTCTCCATGACTAAACAACCGCACAGATAAACAATGACCCAGGTAAGCGCACAACCAGAAGAATCAGCATCTTCAGGATGGGATACCAGAAAGGAAAAAGAAATTGCAGAGGGTGAAGGAGTAATCATAAAAAACAAAGCTGGAGCATGCAGAGATAAATTCCAGGTTTCAATGATCATTCAACAAGATATTCTTCTTGAAATCTTTTGTAAATCATGTCTTAACTACCATCACCTGATATCAATTTGAACCTTGAATTTAATAGGATTTACATAGAGACCCAACTGCCCAAACATTCTTATGTCTAACATGTTGGTTGAGAAATAATGTTGCATTATATGTATGGGGAATGTTGGGAGTTAAAATCTATTGGCACATTGCCCTCAAGGCACCCAGAAATAAAATCAACCCTTTGCTCTTTTTTTGATCTTACCCGACTCAATTTGCTTCCTGGAGGGACAAACTCAGAATGAGTATAAAAACTGAAAGGCAAATCCAGCATCACTTCTGATGAGCAATAATTAGAAGAAAATGCTGTAAGATTTCAATGATTAAAAGGTTTAATTTCAACAGCAAAGATGAAGTGGGTTAAAATTAAAAAGTACTGCTCTCTGTAACATCATCCTTTAGCCACAACTAATGAACACTGTTCCTAATGAGTAATATATCAAATCGCTGCAAAAGTACAAGCTTTCTTAATCTACATTAAACAGATAATATGTCTGTTCCCCAGTAGCTCTGTACATTTCATGGTCTACTTTCATCTTCCTGTGACAGAGGCTCCCTGCATTTAAACAGCCTTGCCAAATACAGCAATCCGACTCTGGAGAAATAGAACATAAAAGCAGGGATGCAACGTTAAATTTATATAGAATTAAATTTATGTAGAATACATTTGGGAGTACTGAGCACAGTCTGATGTCCAAAGTACAAATAGGATGTCAGAACACCAAGGGAGAAGATTTAATATGCAGTTACCAGACCAGAGGATGCAATTATTAAACAGGTTGGGATTTCCATGAGAAGAAAATCAATTTCTTCTTTCTAATTCATGCATGGAACAAGGTCATCACTGGCAGCAGCAATGTTTATTGCACATCCCGAATTGCTTGAGAAAGTTATGATGGAGTTATGTATCTTCAATACAACAGAATTATTTGTTGCCAGTTAAAAGTCAAACACATTGCTCTGAATCTGGAGTCAAATATAGACCAAATCAGGTAATTGTGGCACATTTCCTTCTTTAAAGCTCATTAGTGGACCATATAGATAACCAGCATTTTTTTAATTCCAGATTTATTTAAACAATGTAAACTCCTCAGCTGCTGTGGTGGGATATGAACTCATATCTCTAGATTGTCAGTTCAGGCCTCTGATTTACTGGCCCAGTATGTCATTATACACTGAATACTAAGAAGAAAATGGGGTAAACATAGGGTTATGGGTGGGTTGTGCTTCGGCGGGTCGGTGTGGACTTGTTGGGCCGAAGGGCCTGTTTCCACACTGTAAGTAATCTAATCTAAAAACTGTGTTAAAGTTGTGAAGAGGTTAAGTAGAGTGGGTACAAATTGCTTCCACTTGTGGACTAGTCCAGAATTGGGGGGCATAACTACAACCTAACGACTAGAAGATCAAAATAAATAAGGAAGAATTTCTAACACATATTAGATCTCCTCCTGTCACATGGAGTACTGATGAAAATGGCACTGATGCCTTTAAGATAAAGCTGAATGCATACATGAGGGAAGAAAAAGGACAAATCCATATCCAGAACAACTGAGAGGACTAATGTAAAAAGACAGAATAAAGGGGTCAAGAGAAATTATCCTGGTTCCTTTTGGTGATAAACTAATGAATGATAGTTAATTTAAACACAGCACATATATTGGCTGAACATGTGTGGGAAAATACAATTTAATTGCTAGTTTGTTAGCAAGAGGTGAGTGAGGGGATGTGGTAGGTCAATTTTGACCTTTTAAAGTTGGTGAACAGAGAGCAGCCTGAATGGAATATAGGATATAGGAAATGAAAAATGCTCGAAGGCAGTTTCCTAGCCATCAGCCAAGCTTGACACTTTGTTCCAGGGAAATGAAGGTCATGTCAGGCAAGTTGAATGTTTGGAACCAAATGAATTGTTCAGAGATTTAAAAATATTGTTTATAAAATCACTGAGCTTAAAAGGTATATAATGGTAAACCAATAGAACACAGCAAAATGAACCAGCTGAACAACATGGGGCAAGTAAACACAGCTGAAAAATGCAAGTCAGGAAAGCAAATCAGGAAAACTTAGAGGAAAAACACATGCCAGGTACTCAGCAACTGTAAAAGATGAACAAGGGGAAGACGTTAGGAGAACAAAGCTTGGGAGTTAATTAAACGAGAACAACAGATTAATAGGAGGGAAGATTTTGTTAAAAATACCTTGAATCTGATTTCAATATACAGGTGGACTGCTAGCTAAATACACATTTACCGAATGGATTTTTCCACAAGCTAATTAAGGAAAACAGCTATTTCTAAATGATAACACCTAAAACTGGAATCAATGCAAACTCCACAAAGGATTTCGGATTTCACTCAATCTAAACTAGTCCTCAAGGCTTGCAGTTATTAACCATTTAAGCAACGAACCACCTTTGAAATTTTGAGATCTTTGCTCCATAGGGTCAGATAGACAAACTACTTTTACATATAATTTAAACACAATATTGAAAAAAGGACTCAGGGAAAATGTGCAATCACGCAGCTCAGAGATACTGCCCCTCACCACACACCTTTATAACATGACAGAGCCATTCCTTCTGTGAAAAGCACACAGCAATTTCTAACTTCCACCAGAGCTGATCTTCAACCACCGAAGAGATGGATGAGCATTATTTGTATGATGTTATTCTTTGTGGGCATTTTACTATAAACAAATAATGCAACAGGGAGTTGGAATTTGCAATGTCATGCCAATCATGTCGACCAAACTGAAACACTATCATCCTGCCTGGCCAACAATCATGGAATATATTTTTATTGGTGAAACATTCACCGATGTACTAACAAACATTTTAAAAAGCAATGTTTTAGCAACACAATTTAGCAATTAGAATGATAGTTACCTCAATCTGTCCATGTTCCTTGAAAGACAGCTTGATGTAAGAGTACTTGCTACTCTGATATGGACCAGGCTCTTTGTTGGGAGTAACTGGTTGAAGGTGAACTACTATTTTGGCACTGGAAACAAAATAAAATTAAGTAATTTCATTGGCCAAGTACAGATGGCACCATTGTAAATGCTATACACTCAACAGGTAGTCATGTTGACATCTTCACATCCAAATTTAGCCAGAACGTTAGAAAATTCAACGAGGGGGCCATAGCACAATTTATTCTGAGTGTGAGAGTCCCCCATTCCCTGTTGTCTCTTGAAAAAAGTGCTCAACAATGCTGGATATTTGACCAGAAGGGAAAAAAAGAAAATTCAGAAAGCATGCCTAGTAACAACAGTTCTGCAGGAATAATGAGAGTCGCAAGGTTTGTGAAGGTTTGTAGCTCAGGTTGAGGTTTAGGGTGTAGGTTTGCTCGCTGAGCTGTAGGTTTGATATCCAGACGTTTCATTACCTGGCTAGGTAACATCATCAGTGGCGACCTCCAAGTGAAGCGAAGCTGTTGTCTCCTGCTTTCTATTTATATCTTGAGGGGTTGATAGATGGTATCTAGATCTATGTGCTTGTTTATGGCATTTTGGTTGGAGTGCCAGGCCTCTTGGAATTCTCTGGCATGTCTTTGCTTAGCCTTCCCAGGATAGATGTGTTGTCCCAGTCGGTGGTTTTTTTCATCCATGTGTATGGCTATGAGGGAGAGGGGGTCGTGTCTTTTTGTGGCTAGCTGGTGTTCATGAATCCTGGTGGCTAACCTTCTTCCTGTTTATCCTACGTAGTGTTTGTGGCAGTCCTTGCATGGAATTTTATAGATGACGTTGGTTTTGTCCATGGGTTGTACTGAGTCTTTTATGTTTGTTAGTTTTTGTTTGAGAATGTTGGTGGGTTTGTGTGCTACTAGGATTCCGAGGGGTCTCAGTAGTCTGGCTGTCATTTCTGAAACTTCTTTGATATATGGTAAGGTGGTTAGGGTTTCTGGCTGTGTTTTGTCTGCTTGTCGTGGTTTGTTCTTGAGGAATCTGCGCACTGTGTTTTTTGAGTATCCGTTCTTCTTGAATACGTTGTATAGGTGGTTCGCCTCTGTTTTTCGAAGTTCATCTGTGCTGCAGTGTGTGGTGGCTCATTGGAATAGTGTTCTGATACAGCTTCGTGTGTGTGTGTGTGTTGGGATGGTTGCTGGTGTAGTTGAGTGTGGAGTTTGCACGTTCTCCCCGTGTCTGCATGGGTTTCCTCCGGGTGCTCCGATTTCCTCCCACAGTTGTGCAGGTCAGGTGAATTGACCATGCTAAATTGCCCGTAGTGTTAGGTAAGGGGTAAATGTAGGGATATGGGTGGGTTGCGCTTCGGCGGGTCAGTGTGGACTTGTTGGGCCGAAGGGCCTGTTTCCACACTGTAAGTAATCTAAGTAATCTATTTTGTCAGTGTTTGTCGGTTTTCTGTATACGCAGGTTTGTAATTCTCCCTTGTCCTTTCTTTCTACTGTGACGTCCAGAAATGCAAGTTTGTTGTCAGTTTCTTCCCGGTTGTATTTTCGGAGTCTGTGGTGGGCGTCATTGATTAGTTCTCAAAGCATTCTGTGGCCGTTTTATTCTGTTAAATTTCTGGCTTGAGGTGTTTTTAATCGGCAGTTTATATTGGAGACATTTTGGCAGTACCTGTTTTCTTAAACATTCATGCAGGAAGTACAGTTGTTCGCGAATGGAATCTCTCGGATGGCATTCCTTTCCCATCTTCGGGCCAGTTGTAGCGTGTTGCGCCTATAGGTTTTCACAGGCATAAAGTTCACCAAGGAGGAAGAAAACCGACAAACTCTGACAAAATACTCAATTACACCAGCAACTATCCCAACACACACACACGAAGCTGTATCAGAACACTATTCCAATGAGCCACCACACACTGCAGCACAGATGAACTTCGAAAAACAGAGGCGAACCACCTATACAACGTATTCAAGAAGAACGGATACTCAAAAAACACAGTGCGCAGATTCCTCAAGAACAAACCACGACAAGCAGACAAAACACAGCCAGAAACCCTAACCACCTTACCATATATCAAAGAAGTTTCAGAAATGGCAGCCAGACTACTGAGACCCCTCGGAATCCTAGTAGCACAAAAACCGACTAACACTCTCAAACAAAAACTAACAAACATAAAAGACCCAGTACAACCCATGGACAAAACCAACGTCATCTATAAAATTCCATGCAAGGACTGCCACAAACACTACATAGGACAAACAGGAAGAAGGTTAGTCACCAGGATACATGAACACCAGCTAGCCACAAAAAGACACGACTCCCTCTCCCTCATAGCCCTACACACAGATGAAAAACCCACCATTTCGACTGGGACAACACATCTGTCCTGGGACAGGCTAAGCAAAGACATGCCAGAGAATTCCTAGAGGCCTGGCACTCCAACCAAAACGCCATAAACAAGCACATAGATCTAGATGCCATCTATCAACCCCTCAGAAAACGAACAGGAAATGACATCACCACAAACCCCAGGAACCCCATCCTGGAGAAAGATATAAATAGAAAGCAGGAGACAACAACTTCACTTCACTTGGAGGTCGCCATTGATGATGTTACCTAGCCAGGCAATGAAACATCTGGATATCAAACCTACAGCTCAGCGAGCAAACCTACACCCTAATAATGAGAGTGTTTGCAGAATGGTTACAGCACACGCGATAGCCATTTGGCCCATTGAGCCAGTACAATAATTCTGCAGGAGGAAATTAACAATTTGCACTCTCTGGCCTTTTTGTCTAGAGGAAAATTCATAGACTATCATTCAATTTCTTTTTTTTCCCCTCGAGTTCTGCTATTTGTCCACTCTCCCCAGTATGGTTCAGATTTAACATTAAAAGGAATATGCCATACAATAAACATACTAACTATTAATAAATAGGGAGATAGAAAGGACTTAAATTGTAGAACTGATAAGTTGTAGTATTGTCCAGGTGACAACAAAAAGAAATTACAAGTAGTGCAAAGACCACAGTTATGAGTTAAATAATGTTAAAATGCAACAAGAATTAGTGAGTTTTGAGAAGATTTGTAGCTCAGGTTGAGGTTCTGGATGTAGCTCAGCAAGCAAGCCTATATCCATGCAAGAAGAATATTTCAACAATCTGTGGAACTGCAAGATTAAAAAAAAAAGCAATTTCTAACTTCTCTCAGAGCTGATCTTCAACCACCAAAGAGATGGATAAGCATTATTTGTATGATGTTATTCTTTGTGGGAATTTTACTATAAACAAATAATGTAACAGGGAGTTAGAATTTGCAATGTCATGCCAATCATGTCGACCAAACTGAAACACTATCATCCTGCCTGGTCAACAATCATGGAATATATTTTTATTGGTGAAACATTCACTGACGCACTCAAACCACAAGTCATAGAAGCAAAGAGGTTTACAGTACAAGACCATTCAACCAATTTTATCTGAGCTGAGTCTTGGTTAAATGAATAACTTATAATAATAAAGCACATTCAGAATAATAAATGCCCACTGGAGATTACAAAATAAAATTGGACATTGAAGCAAGAACAAGGTAATCAAAGCTTTGTCAAGAGGTGAGCTTTAAGGAGGGTCCTAAAGGAGAAAAGAAGTTGAAAAATTATGGAGAAAATCTAGGTTTAATGTGTCAGCAGCTGAAGGCACCAAAGTGTGGGACAATGGAAATCTTGAGGGCACAAGAAGTCAGAATGAGTGGGCTGCAAAAGTCTTGGTGGATTGTTAGCTGGAAGAGGTTACAGTGATAGGGAATGGCAAGTCATGTAGGGTATTCGAATACAAAGATAAGAACTTTAAAATCGCAATACTGCTGGTCCAAGAGCCAAGGCAAGTCAGCATGAACAAGTGATGATGGATGTATGAGACTCGATGAAAGTGAAGATGTGGTCAGCAGAGTTCTAGATGAGTGTAAAGCTAAATCCTAAAGCGGCTAAAGGTGGAAGCGAGACAGCTTGTCAAGGGTGCACTGGAAGATTAATGCAAGAGTAGATGAGGTTTCAGTAGCTAATGACCTGAAGCAGAGGCAAATTTGGTGATTATATCAAGGTGGAAGTAAGTGGTCTTAGTGATGATGTGGATATAGGGCAGGAATATAAATAATTGTGTGGTAGTACTGAACTTAAAACATTGCTAAAAGGAGACAAAAAAAATTATGTTTTTATCTTGTACTCATCAGAACTAGGACACAAGAAATAGACTTGCAAACAAAGTCACCATTTTATAGAGCATTATGCATCATGCAAACAATGCTCATGGCAACAAGAGGGTGCTGATTGGTTGCGCCATCATTGGCATGGAGTTACAGCAAAACCAGCAAACTGTTAATTTTTGTTCTCAGGTCAAGCAGGTAAATTCTGATTGCTCAGGGTGTTACTATGGGGAATGCAGCAGAGAATTGACTATCCCCTTAATCTTCTTTTTAAATGAAAAAAGTGCAATGCATGTTAAAACTATTTTTGTTCTTACAAAGCAGGGTTCTGTGTAAATACATAAGTAGCATCTACCAACCTTGGGACATATGGCCTAAAAACGTGGCATCACACTGGCACAGAAACCTATCACATTACAACCATTGAAGGTGCAATTCTTCTGGAAATCAACAAATGTTAGCAAGGTCTGGTCTCTGAGAGGATCCTCTGGCAATGCCATGTATTTGGACACTCATGGAGTCAATGCTCGCTGTATACTGCTAAAACTCATGAGAGGGCCTATGTCCACTACTTTTGGCCCTGAACAGTTCCCAGACTATGTCAGATTACTCTGGAAGTGGAAGGTGACTCTCAAATTTGAACTTCAGGGTAAACTATGCAATAAACCCAAGAGATCATCAGCTGCAGTGTAATGCATTTGTGCATGCTAGAAGCTACAGATATAAATACACAGGACTCCGTTTTTTTTTTGCTTATTCAATCACGGATTGTGGGCATCACTGGCTAGGCATTGCTGTGGATCTGGAGTCACATGTAGGCTATACCAGGTTTGGATGACAGATTTCCTTTCCTGAAAGGACATTAGTGGACCATACGGGTTTTTCCAACAATCTACAATGGTGTCGTGATCATCATTAGACTCTTAATTCCAGATTTTTTTATTGAATTCAAATGCTACCATCTGCTGTGGTGGGGTTTGAACCCAAGTCCTGAAACCATTACCTGGATCTCTGGATTAATAGTATAGCGATAATACCATTAAGCCATTGCCTCCCCTTTTACATAGGCACAAAGGTGGCATTGACACAGCCAATCCCCTGCAGCAACCTCATGGCAACACCATTACCAATCAGCCTTTACCTGTTTGGTCTGAGAATTAAGATTGACAGGTAACTGTTCTTGCTGCATCTCCATGCTACCAATGAACCATACAATCAGCAATCTCCTCTCATGTTCTATAATATGCTGTCCCTTTTTTCCAAGTCTGTTCTTTGCATCATAATTCTGATGAGTCAAGACAAAAACCTTCAACTCTGTTTCCCCTTTTAACAATATGTATAGGTCAGGAACTTGTCTCAGGCTCAAATCAGCTAATAAGAGTGCAAACAGTTTGCTTCATTCTCAGGCAGCTGGCAGGAAGAGAGAGATTAGTCAGAAGCTGCGTTTCTGGTGGAGACTGAAGACAAAAGTTAGAGTCCTCTCAATATTTAGTTGGAGGAAATTTCGGCTCATCCAGTACTGGACACCAGACAAGCATTTCGACAATTTAGTGGATTAGGAGAGGTGGAGGTCAGGACATACTGGGTATCATCAGCATACATATGAAACTGGATAATATTATTAAGGGACAATATGCAGATGTAAAATAGGAAAACGGAAAATTTTTTTGGTGTACTACAGAGATAAGAGTGCAGGAGCAGGAAGAACAGTTAGGCAGATGATTTTTTGGCAAAACCTTGTGTTACATTTTAAGAATAACAAATAAAACCCTTTATATATAAAAAAAAACAAAAAAAAATCTATAATGAAGCTTTTTAACTTTCCATGTGCTACTTACAAAGTATAGCATTGATGTTACAATTACATTGTATTTTTAAAACAAAACTGTAGAGATAAGGGTGCTGTGACCACAAACCTTTCACATCTGACTGCTGGAAATGATCAAATATCTCAATCCAGACTTGAACTACAAACCTAACCATCTGCTGTAATATTAACTTTACATCGTTATGTTTTATCAACTTCCCCTTCTCTCTCCCTCCTTTTCCGGAAAATCATTATTAATCTAGGGAAGGCAAAATATCAACTGCCAAAGGATTGCAGGCCCTTTCCTGTAGAATAATAAACTAAACTCATTAATTACTGTAAAACCTTTGTTACAGCACACGTTTCCTTGCAAAACAAAAGCTTCAGTTCCTTCTATTGCCAAGAGAAACACGCCATACTAACCTTTTAAGTATGAAAAATATATAAACTTGGTATCTCTTGGGATAAACATTGCCCGAGTTATTATTCCAAATTTAACATAACGTCACTGAAATTTACAAGTATTTTTCTGGTTTTGATTTCATCCTCTTATCAGCTAGCAATCAATTCATCCAGTTCTATTATATTTTCCAAATGGAAATTTTAAGATTAGATATTGTAGATCACTTTAGATATAGTTAAAGACTACAGTTATTCTACTGAACTAAATGGCAATTATCAAAATCAGAAACTAGAGGGAGACCATCCATCCAACACAATAATACCACACTTTAGAGTATATTTTTATACCGAAACACTCAGAAGAACAGGAAATACCAGAAAATTAATCCTAAATTTATAGATAAAAGCTTGAACTCATAAGGAAAATCTTAAGAATGAGTTACAGCAATGAAAATGATGGGCCTTCAAACAAATAACTACTCCTTACATATGGTAATTTATCTTGCCTATCATTTTTTATTTGAAGCAATTTATGTTTTATCTCTCCAACCAGCAAGTTTGATGCAAATAATGTCCACTTTACCATGCCACTTCCATACCATTTCAAACATGAACTCTCCATTTAGGCCTTCACCCCATCACCTTGTAATCATCTCCAGGACTCGGTCTGATCAACAGAGCCCTTTGTGGTCAGTAATTCCACAGTCACAGATTTTTTTTCCTTCTCTGTCTCTGCTTTTTTTGGTCTTGTTTTAAGCCCCATTATCATTATGCCATTATATCATCATAATGTCTGGTGTTCCAATATCTATCTGAGTCTAAAGTAGTGTCAAGTGACATTAATCTTCTAATAACAATTTTTTTGCATCTTATTAGCATACATTTATTTCATGCTTTGCAGATTTCAATTGCAGGCTATTACATTTACAGGAATTGTGTGACCTCACTGAACCCAAATGGATTTTGCAACTAGCAGGAACAGCAACTTTAAATGGCTAGCTACTACTGTAACGACAACATTGTAGTCTACCTACTACACTGGACTCAGTTTGCCAGTCAGCTGCAGATTACAGGAAGTCTTCACTCGCTCTAATGTCAGTATATTATTGGGACCTGAAATCTCATTAAAACATTGAGAGCTTTGTTTTGATGGCATTTACGATACATGACTCAACTGGTGCCATTTGGCACAACCTTTCCACACTCTGACTGTGCCTATCCCTGTGCAGCACTGCTCTCTGTACCAGAGAGCCTTCATCCACCAAGCTCCAAGACACAGGCTGAAGCTAGCGCCCACTCTCGGACACGCTTCGCACACTGCCCCTGGCCAGGCTGCAGACTAACAGCAAAATCCCAGCAACCAGCACTCACCCATTCTGAGAGGCTGCAGTGTCTGCACACCCCTTCCACTGGCTGCCACTGCTGCAAGACCTACCCAGGCACACTGGAGCTGACCCTCCTGCCTGGCTGTAGGGCTCCAACCCTACCCCACTAGCTGGCAAAGCATGAGTTAAATCCAAGCTCAGCAGCTCCCTTCGCCTTCCCCACTGGTTTGAGCAAGGTCCATTGCTTCTCAAAGTTGTTTCATTTCAAGTTCTGACTTTCAGGAAAAAGCAGTCACAACTTTAAAAAGGACTTCCTGCAATTAGATTGGTACTGTCTGGCATCATCCAGTTTCACAACAGCAGCTTTTGTTACATTTAAATTGTGGTTGGCCCATTAAGCATTAAGTTACAACATCAGAAAGCTCCCCTCCTCTCTATTCTGTTCTTGAATTCCCACAGTAACTTCTATCTGTACAGCTATTAAAAGGTTCTTCCCAGGTGCAGAATCGGGGAAAAATTGGCATTAAACCAAAGGAGGAGATGATAGGATGAGTTATCAAATATTTGGTAATACAGATAGTTTTAACACAGCATCTTAAAGGAGATGAAAGGGAAAAGAATTTTAGACTCAAAAATTACAGTTGGAACCTAGACAGCCAAATACATAGGCATCAATTTAGATCCAGGAAAGAAATCAGAAGATGCACCAGAAGCCAGAGTCGGGAGAACACAATGTTCTCCAAGGGTCATGGAGCTGGATAAAGTGTCAGAAATGGAGAGAGCCAGGGCTATGAAAAAACTTGAACATAAGAGTAAGAATTTTAAGATTTAATGCATTTTCACGTTTCAGAATTTTCTTGCTTTGTTGCAAAAATGAGTATGAATATTCTGCACAGATTTTCAAATGCCCTGCCACTTCAAACTCGGTTGTCCTTCTAGCAGGGGAGAAAGATACATTGTTCCTAGACTAAATTCACTGGCTGTTTTGTGAGAACCTAAAGTAATTCTCTCTGCATTCTCCCCCATTAATGCCCTTTACCACAGACACCTCCATCCCATACACAGCTGATGTTAGACTTTCATATCTTCCACCATTTCAATACATATTAGTTGCAACAATAATATGTCACACATTAGTGGGTATGAAATTCCAACTTTTGGTCACCTTACAGGGGAAAGAAAACAGTCTGGGATTTCTAGTTTTGTACCAAAGCAGCCCATTTTCAGCAAAGTTATCAACTGGTGCAATTGCACTCCACAATTTAAAATAATATTAAAATTAATGATAAGTCAGTTTTTTAAACATCAGCATGACAGGACCATGGTAAAAGGACAGAGAAGGTGGATTTGTAGAAGTCCAATGTTTCAAAATTATTTTGACTGCAGTCTGACCTTTTTCCTATTCCAGCAGCCTGTTCCTCAAAGAAAATTATCTGTGACAAAGGCAAAGCGATGCAGCAATCCTGTAGGAAAGAAAAGTGATTTAATAGCTAAATCACAACAGCACTTTTAATCTGGTCATAAGAATAATTTATCTTCAGCATTCCAATGTAATAAATATTAAAATATGGGATGCTAAACATAAATTTATTACACACCAAAGAGAAATCGGTATATTAAAATGCTGGCTATAACATTTTACCAATGTTTTATCTCACTTTGTTCAAGCTTGAGAATTTTATTATTGAATTGTAACCTACGTAGTATAACTAATCCAATTTAGAATTAGAACAAATTTCAGATTTTACATCTCATTGTTAAAATACACCTGGAATAAAGGAAACACTTCCCCTTATGTTTTTCCACACTATTGGCAGTTTGTTATTCTCAAAGTAGTTTATGCCATTTATTGCAGTTTCTCAGGCTATCAACCTTTCTACATTCTTGTTCCCTCAATACTGACATGTGGCCAGCAAGAATGTTATGCCAGAAGGTTATTTGGGTTAACATAGTCCCTCTCAGAGACCAATGGCCTTTCATCTATTCAATGTTGTGACCACCCATGTGTAATAAGGAGATACTTCTCCCCTCAAAAACATTGTGAATCTGTGGAATTCTCTTTCCCAGAGGTTTGTGGATGCTTAATTGTTCAGTTGGTTTATGGCTGGGATAGACAAGAGTTTTTGTCTCTCAGGGAATTGAGAGACATATGGAGCAGGTGGGAAAGTGGGCGTTGAAGCTGATCATTGTATTGAGAGAGAGAGAAGCTCCAGTGTCCATATGGTTTACTCCTACTCCTATTTCTTACTTTCTTAGATCAGCTTTGGAACCAGAGGTGGAGGGCAGGACAAGAAATGCAAAATTCTGCGATTTGAGGGTGGGCTTGAATCATAATTCCCCAGTACATAAAACTTATCCTTGGGCTACAAAACTTATATCCATAATTATCTTATTCCCACTAGAAAAAGCTGATTTATTTTTTGAATAAAACATTTCACGATTGTTCATTCAAAATCAATCATAATGTCACCAGTGCTTGACGACTGATTATGGTTCATAGAATCCCTACAGTGTGGAAACAGACCCTTTGGTGCAACAAATCCACACTGACTCTCCGAAAAGTAACCCAGCCAGACCCATTCCCCTACCCTATTATCCTATATTTACTCCTGCCTAATGCACCTAACCTGCATATTCCTGAACACTATGGGCAATTTAGCATTGTCAATTCACCTAAAGTGCACACATTTGGATTGTGGGAGGAACCCAGAACACCTGGAGGAACCCCACGCAGACACAGGGAGAACGTGCAAACTCCACACAGATAGTCACCCGAGGCTGGCTCCCTAGTGCTGTGAGGCAGCAGTGCTAACCACTGAGCCACCACTGGCTGATTTATTGATTGAGAAGAGATGACATCAATGGAATTACAAATTGTCTTTATTAATATTGTCTAGATGTGTCATAAATCTTACAGTTGATTCTTATTGTAAGGGGCATTCCTGAACTAGTTACCTTGACATGGCAATACCAAAGCTCAAATTATACAACTGGTTAAAGCTGGTATCAGAATGGCAGATGCTGAAGCAAACATATATATTTTTCTTTGGCATTCGGCTTCAACATCCAGCCAGGTAAAATGGCTTTTATCCAGTTCCATTCTATCAAATGAGGCTGGTCACAGAGTGACCTGAATTCTCCGATTCTTGCATGGTTACCTCGGAAGCCCTGAAGGATCTTTCCAACCCTTCCTCCACTTCTCTTCTCTATGCTATCCGCATCACACATCAGCTCAAAACACAACATTAAGTCCTACATATATGCCAATAACATCCAGCTCCACTTCTTAAAAATCTGTTTCTGATTTCTTATGTTGCTTGCCCTGCATACAGTCTTCAATGAGCCGTTATTTCTTCAAATTATTGGAAGACCCAAACTATTTTCTCTGTTTCCTGCCACAAATTTTATTCCTGCACCACTCATTTCACTCCTCTCCCTGGCAACCATCTGACACTGAAAAAGACCATTTGCAACCTCGGTATTGTATGTGACTTGAAGTTAAGTTCCACAAGCAAAACCACCTGCTTCTCTTTCCATCCCCTGCCTCCCTTCATCCGCTGCTGAAACTCTAGTCCGTTTCTTTGTTATCCTTGAGATGTGATAATGCTTCGAGTTTCTCCTCAATGGCCTTCGTCTCTTTCACCCCTCCATAAATCTGAGATTATCCAAAACTCTCTTGCCCATAGCCCAATGCATACTAAGTACATTTTGATTCTAAGTCCCATTTACTTATCATCATTGTGTTCATTGACTTACCTAGGCTCTCAGCAAGGCAATGCATTGAACTTAAGATTTCTATGCATGTTTTCAATTTTTTTAATGGCCTCATTCCTACTGGAGCCCTGTAACCTTTCAAAATCTCTTCCCTCTTCCAATTTTTGCATATCCCTGATTGCAAATGATCACAAATTGGTGGTGGTACTTTCTACTGGCTGGACTCTCTCCCTGGAATTCCATCACTAAGTGTTTCCCCTCAATTTCTTCTTCTTTGAGAAGTTTCTTACAAGCAACTTCTTTGACCAAGCATTTGGTCACTTTTTCTCATATTGCCTTTTGCATTTTTGTGTCAAATGTTATCTGCTAATGCTCATTGGAATATTTTACTATGTTAAAAGGTGCAATACAAATATGAGTTGTTGTTGATGCACAATCTTTCAGAAGTCAAGTATGACTAACTTAATTAAATGTTGCAACAATTAATGTCAAAATTATTGGTTGAACCAATTTCTAAGTAACTTACATGCTTTTTATGGTCTCTCCATAGTAGTCTGTGTGTACTAAGAAGAACAGTCCCCAAGTCAAATTTTGTCTGCAATAGAAAAGTTACATTTAATGAAATTACATCAACAGATAGTTTCCACACCACTAGAACAATGGCATTGTTCATTACAAATAAGAATTTTATAGGAGTCAAAGACAAAGAAGGCAAAGTAAGTTGTGCTGGTAATATTACTCCAGAATTTAGAACATAGAACAGTACAGCACAGGAACGGACCCTTCAGCCTACGATGTTGTACTCAACACGATGCCAAATTAAACAAATCCCTTCTGCCTGCCCTTGGTCCATATTCCTCCACTCCTTGCTTATTCATGTACTTATCTACAAGTCTCTTAAACGCCCCTGTTGTATCTGCCTCCACTACCACCCAGGAGTGTATTCCACTCCTACCACTGTAAAAAACCTGTCCCTCCCAAATCAAATGCGTGAGCCCTAGTTTTAGACATTTCAACTCTGGTAAAAAGGTTCTGACAACCCTATCTATGTATCTCATAATTTTATAGACTTCTATCAAGACTCCCCTCAGTCTCCGCCATTCCAGAAAAAAAACTGAATTTTTGTAGCCTCTCCTTATAATTCATACTCTCTAATCTAAGCAGCAGTTTTCTGCACTCTCTCTAAATCGTCATATCCTTTCTGTAATGTGGCAACCAGAATTGAACACAATACTCTTGGGATTCTCTTCAATCTTACTTGCCAAGATCATTTCATGATTAGATTAGATAGATTTCCTACAGTATGGAAACAGACCCTACAAGTCCAACAAGTCCACACCGACCCTCTGAAGAGCAACCCACCCAGATCTATTCCCCTACATTTACCCCTGACTAATGTACCTAACACTATGGGCAACTTAGCATGACCAATTCACCTAACCTGCACATCTTTAGATTGTGGGAGGAAACCAGAGCACCCAGAGGAAACACACACAGACACGGGAGAATGTGCAAACTTCACACAGTCGCCCGAGGTGGGAATTGAACCTGGGTCCCTGGCCCTGTGAGGCAGCAGTGCTAACCACTGAGCCACCGTGCCGCCCTTCTTGCTTTCCTAATTCCCTGCTTGAGTTCCTTACTGCTTTCGTTACATTTCTCATGAGCACTATCTAATTTTAGCTTCCTAAACCTTACATTTGCTTCTTTTTACCTTTAGACTAAATTCATAACCTCCCTCATTAACCAAGGGTCCCTTACCTTACCATCCTTGTCCTTCCTCCTTACTGGGACATGCTGTCCTGAACTCTCGTCAGCAGGTCTTCAAACAATTCCAATTTGTCAAACTGGACTCGCCTGACATTCCCTAGCTTAACATTCCCTAGCCCCTATCTAATACTCACGTAATTTGCCCTCCCCCTAGTTTAGTATCTTGTTACAAGTTCCTGACTTATCCTTATTCATAGCTATCTTAAAACGTGAGGAGTTGTGATCGTTGTTTCCAAAATGCTCTCGTATTGAAAGGCCAGTCACCTGGTCAAGCTCATTAGCCAGTAAATGTCCAGTGTGGTCCCTCTTCTATAGTTGGGCAACCCACATACTGTTTCAAGAAACCCTTTTGGGTGCAGTTAACAAATCATGCCCATCTAAGCGTCTTGCTCTAAGGGAGGGCTGGTCAATAACAAGGATTTTAAAGTCATCCTTAATTACAACTCTGTTTTTATTGCATCTTTCCATAATCTGCCGACATATTTGTTCCCCAATTTCTCGGTGGCTGTTTTGGGTGGGGGGGGAGGGGGGTGTTGGATGAGTCCCCTAGTATGTCCTTTCTGACTGCAGACGCAATATTCTCCCCGATTAGTAATGCATCTCCTCCATGTCTTTTACCTTCCTCTCTAACTCGTCTACAATAACATACCCTGGAATGCTGAGCAGCCAGTCCTGTCCCTCTCTCAATCAAGTCTCTGATCCAGGCTCTACGCTCATCTGGCTGACCCATAATACTCCTTGCATTGAAATATACAGATTTCAGCCTGTTAGTACCATCATTCTCATTTATCTGTCTCTGCCTGTCCTTTCCTTCTAATTTACTGGTCCTAACATGTACCTTCCCCTCAATCCCTCCACTTGCTGACCAGCTTCTCAGTCCTCTGCCACTCAAATTTGGCAATAAAGGAATGGGGTCTGCAGGTACATGGGTTCTCAAGGCATGAGAGGCTGCTTCCATTTTAAAAAGCTCACAAAAGGTCTTGAAGAAATGTTTAACTGAAAGTTAAGAGAGAATTTATATTTTTAGTCAATGTTGATACTCTTTTTTAAGCATTTTCCTCCCCCCAAAAAACTATATTTTGATTCTCATTGCTGTCTCTCAAAGGATATCATCTATCACTGTTCACACATTCCCTTTGTTATGCTGAGGCACTCAAAACAGAAAAACACATTTATATAAATACAAAACTTGCTTAAAAAGCTTTGAAAACTGTTTATTTCAAGTCTGTTGGAAAATGTATGAAACTCTCAAACCTTCACAGGAAGTGGGAACATACCCTTCCAACCTACAATTTCAAAAGGACCTTCAAAGACAGCATTTGTTCAGAACATATAGATTAGACTGAAAGCTTTGTGGTCAGATATTCAATTAAAGCCCTGAACGTTTCAAACGGACTGAGGCTAGAATAAAAGATACAACAATCAAACCAATGTATAAATTATACAATGTTATTATGAAATAGGTATTTTTGAAATACCTATAGTATTTCAAAACCTTTACAACAGCTTTGTTTAACTTCTCCTTTTGGAAATGGAAATTTCAGGTGGTAGAAACATAGAATATAGGAATGTAAATAGGATATTCAGCACTTCAAGCCTGCTTCCCATTCAATGTTATGCTGACCATCCAACTCAGTAGTGTTCCTGTTTTCTCCACATATCATTTGATCTGTTTAGTCCTAAACTTATTTCTACATTTTCCTTGAAAGTATTACAAGTTTTGACCTCAACAGTTTTCTGTGGCAGAAAAATCCACACGTTCACCACTCTCCAAGTAAAGAAATTCCTTTTCAGCTCAGTTCTAAATGGTTTACCCCATATCTCAAGACTGTGACCTCTAGTTCTAGACTCCCTGCATCTACCTTGTCTAATACTATTAGAATTTTGTAGGTTTATATTTCTTTTAAATCTATTTTCTAATCAACCTGGTCAGTGATGTCATTAAACACCTCTGGAACAGGTGGGACTTCAATCCCAGCCTCCTGGTTCAGGGGTAAGGACACTACTACTGTGCCACAAGAACCTTTTATAAAGTTTCAATGAGATCCCCTCTCATTTTTCAAAATAAAATGTAATGAAACAGTACATCAAAATACTCAGTCACACCAAAGCTGCCAATCGTGGTCCAAGATGCCACCTAGTGGCCAGAGTGTAGAATATTCATTCACAGAAATGGGAAAGTCCTATTAGAAAGTTGTGGGCAGACATTAATAGAGTCATAGAGATGTACAGCATGGAAACAGACCCTTCGGTCCATGCCGACCAGATATCCCAATCCAATCTAGTCCCACCAGCCACACCCGGCTCATATCCCTCCAAACCCTTCCTATTCATATACCCATCCAAATGCCTCTTAAATGTTGCAATTTGTACCAGCCTCCACCACATCCTCTGGCAGCTCATTCCATACATGTACCACCCTCTGCGTGAAAACGTTGCCCCTTAGGTCTCTTATATATCTTTCCCCTCTCACCCTAAACCTATGCTCTCTAGTTCTAGACTCCCCAACCCCAGGGAAAAGACTTTGCCTATTTATCCTATCCCATGCCCCTCATAATTTTGTAAACCTCTATGAGGTCAGCCCTCAGCCTCTGACGCTTCAGGGAAAACAGCCCCAGCCTGTTCAGCCTCTCCCTGTAGCTCAGATCCTCCAACCCTGGCAACATCCTTGTAAATCTTTTCTGAACCCTTTCAAGTTTCACACAATCTTTCCAATAGGAAAGAGACCAGAAATGCACGCAATATTTCAACAGTGGCCTAACCAATGTCCTGTACAGCCGCAACATGACCTCCCAATTCCTGTACTCAATACTCTGACCAATAAAGGAAAGCATACCAAACGCCTTCTTCACTATCCTATCTACCTGCGACTCCACTTTCAAGGAGCTATGAACCTGCACTCCAAGGTCTCTTTGTTCAGCAACACTTCCTAGGACCGTACCATTAAGTGTATAAGTCCTGCTAAGATTTGCTTTCCCAAAATGCAGCGCCTCGCATTTATCTGAATTAAATTATTTTTAGGTCTAGATACAATTAATATTGCTTCACCCACAGGCAGGTTTGACAATACTATTAACTGATGACAGTTCATATATTTTTAAACTTATAATAAACAAATACATTAATTTTAGAACAGGAAGTCATGAAGGTAACAGGGTTGTGCTTTATTTTATAATTTTACAACAAGAACGATCATATTTTAAATTTGAACAGCTAAGAGAATGACTCTCACTTTATTTGGAAAGGTGGCATGCACAGACATACTTTTTTGTCAAGCTGGGAGAATATCTATGCTAATTGTCACCAGTAAACATTCCTCTTATTGCAGCATTGGGCGGCATGGTGGCTCAGTGGTTCGCACTCCTGCCTCACAGCGCCAGGGACCTGGGTTCAATTCCCACCTCGGGCAACTGTCTGTGTGGAGTTTGCACATTCTCCCAGTGTCTGCGTAGGTTTCCTCCCGCAGTCCAAAGATCTGCAGGTTAGGCAAACTGGCCACGCTAAATTGCCTGTAGTGTTAGGTGCATTAGTTAGGGGAATGGGTCTGAGTGGGTTGTTCTTTGGAGGGTCGGTGTGGACTTGTTGGGCAGAAGGGCCTGTTTCCACACCGTAGGAAATCTAATATAATCATATACGGAGATCTAGGAGTAAGCTATATTTCACAACTCCAGCAAAAAATGGTGATTGGTGAGTGAAATAAGGAGAAAAGAAACATATGATTCCAGGGCAGAGACGCTTTGTTTTGCATCCTTATCTAGGCTACAGTCAAAGATGCAATGTCTAGGAAGGTATAAGTACTATTGCTGAAAAGTAACAACTGCGAATAAAGGTTTTATCCAATTGTTTCTTTTAAATAACATTGTTATTTTGATTATTGATGATAAAAAGATATTTGTCAAAGCTTTTCATCTTGCACTCATGATGACAATTTGTAAGAATATTAAAAGAAAAAATTATACTGCATGAAAGGAGAGTGCTGATTGGTTGACAGGTATATTCATAACTCAGCATCCAACATTAGAGATTATTCTGTAATTGAACTGCAGTTGCCAGATAAGGTTGAGTGTGTAAAGAATTAGGGGTTTAGCAACTTAAGGGTTGTCAGTGGGGCTCAACGTGTGCTGCGCTTGTGTGTAGGTGAGACCATGTTAATATACTGGGCCCTGCTCTTTGCACACAGGTGGAACATGTACCATGCTTGTTTCAACACAACAAGGAGGTTCATATGTCAGGGTAATTTTTCAGGTCACAATTTAATTAAAGTCTAGCAGTTAACTGTCAATCATCAATATTTGGTATATTTCCCTATGACAACACCTCTACCAATCAGAACCTACTTGCCAACCAACCAGCATTTCCCTTTCATGCAGGAACATACTCGTTTTCCCAACAAATTGGTATTCTTGTGAATTCTCCCGATGAAGACAAAATGAAAAGCTTTCATAGAATCACCTACAGTGCAGAGAGAGGCCATTCAGCCCATCGAGCCCACACCAACCTCCCAAAGAGCATCCCACTCCGACTCATCCCATTACACTATCGCCATAACCCTGCATTTCCCACGGTCAATTCACCTAACCTGCACATCTTTGGACTATGAAGGAAACCCGAGTACCTAGAGGAAACCCATGCAGACGTGGGGACACGCCCAAGGCTAGAATTGAACCTGGATCCCTGGCGCTGTGACACAGTAGTGCTAAATACTAAGCCATTATATCATTTTCTTTTAAAGCAGTACTCAATTTCTGCACTCCCAATGATTGTTGTTATTTTACTTCCTTTAATGTTCTGAAGGGAATTGGATCTCCTGTCCTTGATATTGAAGTAAACTAAATTTAAAGTATTTTGTTATGCATCACATAGCTCAGGTAAGACAGTCTTTTCCCAAATTCCAATGTATTTTCCTACTTGTCACAAATACATTCAGAACCCTTTAAATACAAAATTAAATTAGCTTTACAAAAAAAACTGTCAGAATCTAACTGGTTTATACTGGAGTTCTGGAAGGTTTTTTTTGCAACGAACATCTAAGACCAGAGTAAAGTAGCTTTTTTTTCTAGCTGCTGATTTAAGTTAGACAACCCCATTGCTGCCTCCAAGGACATCCTTCCCACTGACAGAAAAGCATGGGAGCTAGCAATGGTGTTTCTTTTTTTTTGTATTAAAGACGAGATCTAGGAAGAGTGACCAAATAAGAAAACACTCTAAAACGGACATTCAAAGTATGGCGTCTAGCTCCTGGGAATTGATGGGCACAAGTACTGATCTCCATGAAGAATTGACCATCAGCGCTGGTACATCAGCAATTGGTGAGGGTATGCCATACAAAATGTAGACACAGCCCAAGCACATCCTCTCTCTCTCTCTCTCTCAATGTCACAAGTTGTGCTGTCACTACTGACTTTACAAGAAGGTGAACCTGCAGCCAGGGTGCGAGACGGACGAATTGTCCCACTGTGGCTGCAGGTCTAACCAAATCTGGCAGTTTCAGCCCTATTCTTTCATGGACAGTGGGTCAACAAAAAAAATCTAATTTGGTGATAGTGACACCACCAGCCAAAACATTTCCCGCAAAGATGCTGCAGTGCTGTGCCATTAAACCCCCTTTCGATGGTAATAAATGCAGGTTTAATTTAAAAGGAGCTGGAATTTAATGTGTTTTTTTTTAAATGACAGTTCAGCCATGTAAGAATCAGGCCTGCCCTGAAAGTGCTAACACACAGGAATGGTTGGGCTCTCCCTCCGACTCCCCCCACAGTCACAGCTCCAGCTGAGGCTGCACCCATAGAGAGGGACCAAAAGGCCTAACTGTGCCTGAGACTCGCCTCCCAGCCCTGATCTCAGCTCGGCTTATTTTTACCTTGTCGTCACCGTCATACAAGCGAACTCCGCGCTGCTGTATCACCAGGGTCTCGTTAATTTCCAACAGTCCGCTCGCCCACACGAACCGGTCCATCACCGTCCCCGGAGCAACTAACACCGGCTCACTTCCGGGAGCAGCGGCACCCACGACACCCCCACCTGCTGGACACCCGACCTTACCACAGCAAGCCACACCATTAGTCAGTGGAACCACAGTACAAGACCCACCTGCTCCAGAAGTGTGCAATAATATCTCTGAACTGATTGATTAGCAAATATCTACACCACTATCCTAACTTACTCCAATTTAAAGATTGTTTTTCTATTTTCCTGAAAACAGAAAACTGATGGGTGATCTAACAGAGGTCTTTAAAATGATTAAAGGCATTTAAGAGGGTATTGGATGTGCAAAGGTATGGGAAAAAGCAGAGGATTGGCGCTAGGTAATATTCACTTGAACAGCCAGTGCTGGCACTGATAGGCTGAATGGCCTTCTTTTTCACTGTAACAATTCTACTATTCTGTTTTATTAGAGTGGACATATAAAGAATGTTCCATCTTAAGTATGTAAGTTAGCTCGCTGTGCATGTCTTTGTTTCATCTGTCCTAGGATGTGTGTGTTGTCCCAGTCAAAGTGGCATCCTTCTTTGTATGTACTCATTTCCCTACATACAGGCAAAGAAGGACACCACTTTGACTGGGACAACATGCACAAGAATTCATAGAGGCATGGCATTCTAACCAGAACTCCATTAGTAAACACATCTACCTTGCCTTGAAAAAAAGAACCGGAAATGACATCACCCACCTTAAGTAGCCAAGGCCTATTAATAGAGAGGTGGAACATACCACCAGCGCTTCAAAGGAGACTTGCACTGATGATATTACCTAGTCATGATCATGAAAAGTCTGAAAATAAACCTTCCAGCTGGGCGAGCTAACTTACATACTTATCATCAAGTGGAGCTACAAATCTTCTCAAAAATGTTCTATCTTATGCATAAAAGCAAAACTAGAGACTATCCATGTAAGGTAGAGCTGAATTTTGCTGAGTTTCATGAAAAGTTTCTTTCCATGAGACTTGTGACATTTGTTGTGCTATTTTCCAAAACACACTTCATTACTTACAAACAATACCCCTTTGGTGCCCAGTTCGTATCTTCCCTCTACCACCACACTCACCATTGCTGGGACATCCTGAGATTCTCAATGTTGGTACCAATTTTAAAATGCAGTTGTGCAACAAGTCATGTACAGATGAAAAATTGGCATGCCATTCTCTTGATTGGGACCTGGAGGTCCTAGTAGAAGGCATGGTGCAGAAGAGGGCCATTCTCTTTCCTTCAGAACCAACAGAAGAGGCTACAGTATCAGACTTTGCCAGCCTGGTCTGAGGTGACCACATGGGCCAGTGCTGTTTCCACAATCTGTAAGAATGCTCAGCAATGCCACAAAAAGATCAATGACGATCTCCACAATGAGACGGTAAGTGGAAGAGTCGCTAGACCAGAATAATTGATTCTGCTTTCTCTCCACAGATGCTGCCAAACCTGCTGTGTTTTTCTAGCTACACCGGTTTTTGTTTCAGACTTTCCAGTACCGGTTTTTTTGCTTTTTGTCAGCATCTTTTCTCTGCTACTTCCCACCTTCTCTATCTCTGCTTTTGCACTCACTTCTAACCAAGGCTGACTCTCACTACTTCAAGCAATACCTGCTCTCAGCCATCCAATCCTCCCATCCTACTAACTCTGCATGGTCACTGTGCTACCTACTCACTCACTCTGGCCACCTCACCATCTTTTGCCCACCTGCACCAACACTAGCTGTGCCTGCCACTTTCATCTTACCCAATTCCTCCCTAACTCTCATTCTTTAAGAAAACAGTCTACATTTAGGATGGAGATCATCAAGACGGGTGGTGGGGAGCCTACATGCCGTTGACGACCCTGACCACCCTGTCCCACAACCAAGTAAGAATCATTGTCCACTGCTGTGCTGTTCTCACTTTACCCTCACTGTGAATATACTCTTAACATGCCAAATTTCTACCCTTCTTTCTCTTGTCTCCTGCAGGTACCAATGGCATTTGCATGGACCGCACCATCAAGAAGGTGGCCTGCAAAACATTTCCTCCTCTGTCTCTGAGGTAAAAGCTATAGATCCCTCAGAGGATGCACCAACACAGTCTGCCTCCCACACTCTCCACAAGCTCAGATACTGACACCTCAGTATGTATTTGACCTAAATTAGAGTCAGGAAAACTTGTTGGTCAGTATACATCACTGCCACATCTCTGTATACGTCATGAAAGAAATGCTGCAGCTCACTTGCACACAGGGCACTGGCGGAGATCAGGAAGATACTCAGCCCCAGACAGGAGAGGACCCAATGGATTTTGGAAATTTCAGAACATTATGGAATAGTGCAGACAAATACAGGAATGGCAGGTTAATTACAGGCACTGGGAAATGACTCAAAGGTTGGAAGACTCCACCAATGCTATTAATACGGTGTTGCTTCTGGCCTGCAATCAGCCAGATGCCTCTATGGACAAGTTGGTGACTTATATGGATAGCCAGGTCCAGCACAGTCAGCATCTGCTGAATACATGCCCAGAACTGCAATGCAGAGCTGTAGCTATTGGTGCTCAGCACTGGTTATAATGGATCCATAGGACTCAACATGACCTAATCCTTGGACTGTAGAGGTGCAAACACCCCCTGACTCTGACCATCCTAAGTGACTGACTAACTGTGCCCAAGTCCTTGGACGGATATTGGAATCGGCTCTGGACTTACTGTGCTGGGATCCCCTGACTGAAGGGAGTTTCCCTTGACTTGACTGAGGAGTAGTTGGACTAAAGGGTCTGTTTTCATGCTATCTGACTCCATGACTATTCCCATTAGACTTTGAGACTTGCCCATTTGATTGAAGTACATGCAGAGTGTTTGCTGCATACAGTGCTGGCACATAGTGCAGGTGTGAGATTAATGTAGCACGGTGCCACACAGGATGATGTCCACCTTCTTGGCTGATCACTGCTGACAACCATGAACAATTTGCTTTGATTTTGTCCATAAATGTCAGGTCAAAACAGAAGTACAGTACTATCAGCTTTTAAGCTCTAGCTGAAGAGGAAAAGCACAAAAAGGCAAGGTAAGGTAGAGATATTGTGAGCATCCATGTACTACTAACCAAGTGAAGATCCCCAAAATACAGCCTGGTCAAATCTATGAGCTGGGTGCCCTCCAAAGTATCCTGGCAGCAGCATTTCAATTAAAGTTATTGGTGCGCTCCAAAATTCAGCATTGAAGTGCAGATCTGTATTGCAAGTGGATTGGAGATGTGCCATGAGATGCAGTGAGGCTGGTAACATGACAACATTTATGGATGGCCCTGGGTTTGGTGCTCTCACTACCCAGGGACTGCATCCTAAGATATCGGTGACTGCTGTTCAAGGTGGAGGGCCAGAGGATTTAGCAGTGAGCTGGAATTACAGTTACCCCATGTGGCTTTTGTGTCAGCAATTGTCATCATCTAGTTTCTATCTGGGTGGGTAAAAGAATAGGAAGCTGTATATCAATGAAGCGCGATTAACTATAACATGCTATTCCTCAACTTTCCCATAAAGGCCAATGTTATTCAGGGCCTGGGAATATTCCATCCTATGACACCAAGAATCCCAAAACGTTTCTGAAGAAACAACTTAACCCAAGAAGTGGTCAGAATGTGAAATTTACTTCTTCAGGGAATTAATGAAACAAACAGTATCGATGCCTTTAAAGGGAAGCTTGACAAGCATATAATGAACAAGGGGATAGGTGGACAGTATGATAGATTTAGATTAGAAAAGCAGGGAGGAAGCTTGAATGGAGCTTAAACACTGGCATGGACTGATTTGACCAAATGGCTTGTTTCTATGTCATGTCTTCAATGTAATGTTAACTCATTCCATCCTGAATAACCAGTGTTTTACAACACAGTAAAACACCTGTTATATATGCCATCAAGTGAATATTGATCCATATTTAAAATACAGAAAACCATTATAGTGATATTACCACAAAGGGTTCTTCATTCTCAAAGGCAGGGGTAATGCTTTGTTGAAAGGATAATGCAAATGTAATGACAACGAAAGCAGAAATAAAATGACAGCATAGAGTTTCAAAGTATATGGTTGTGGGATATGGGAATTGCCCAATGAGGAGTGATTGGATAAATCAAGTCTATGCTCTCTGGAATTAAGAAGAGTGGAAGGAGACACCAAGATTGGTGGTATAATGGGCAGTGAAGAAGATTATCTAAGATGACAAAGAGATCTTTATCAATTGGACCATTGGGTTGAAAAGTGGCAGATGAAATTTAATTTGGATAAATGTGAGGTATTGCATTTTCGTAAAATGAACAAAGGCAAGACTTACACAATTAAAAGTAGGACTGTGGATAATATCGTAGAACAGAGAGACCTAGAAGTTCAACTCCATAATTCTTTGAAGTTTGCACCTGTTGTGGGGAAAATCACCAGCCTCAGAGTCAGAGTCGGGTTTCAATGACAGAGTTTATTGTACAAGGAAATACCGGAGCTCTGGGGAGAGAAAGACACCAACAGCACAGTGGTCAGCTGCAAGTCTTCTCTTAACCTGGCGCACATCAAGATACTTTTATACATTTTGTAATAATAGGTCAGTGATGAGGTTATTGTCTTTGTGACATGGTTTATTTATAGTAACCATTGCAGAATTGTTAATAGTTTCGATGCAGTCATTGTCAGTTCCTGCACAGCCTTTCTTAATTTCAGCACGGTTGTTGTCAGTTTCAGCGCAGACATTGTCAGTTTCAATGTCTGCGCGGAAGTCCACTGCTATAGTAATGGGCCCTAATCGTTCTTCTTGAAAAGGATTACTACTGCAGCCCTGGCTATTACCACTCAGTATTGAATCCGTAGCAAGCTGTTATCATTTCTATCAAAGGTGTTGGCTAGACCCAGACACTTCGGTGGGCAGTATACGCTACTCGTGTATTCTCTCCCCCACCTGCCTTAAACTAATCAACTTGATTGTGAGTGCATTGTGTGGGCATTCTGGTGGCCCCAGGCAGTGTCTGTATTTGCTCTGCTGTCTCTCTCCATATTGGGTTCCAACAGCCATTTTGTGTGTCAAGTGGCCAACTGGTGGCTCAGTGGTCATCTTGTGTGTCCATTTGCCTGGTGTCACCCTGTCCTGTGCCATCTCCCATTTGACATCACATATAGGTAGAGTGGTTAAGAAGGGATTTAACACGCTTGCCTTCATTGCTCAGATGATTGAGAATGGGAGTGGGACATTATGTTGAGATCATTCAGGGCATTGGTGAGGCCTCTTTTGGAGCACTGTGTCCTGTTCTGGGTTCCCTATTACAGAAAGGATATTCTTAAGCTGGAGAGGGTTCAGAAGGGATTTACCAGGATGTTGCTAGGCCTGGAGACTTTGACTTAAAAAGAAAAAGGTGGATAGGCTGGGACACTTTTCCATCGAGCATAGGAGGTTGCGAGGTGACCTTATAAATGTTTATAAGATCAGGATGTATATAGATAAGGTAAATGGCAAGTGTCTTTTCTCTAGGGTGGGAAATTTCAGGATTAAAGGGCATATTTTTAAGGTTAGAGAAGAAAGATGTAAAAAAGAAATGGGGGCAATGTTTTTTATACAGAGTGTTACGTGTGTGGAATGAACTTCCAGAGGAAATGGTGAATGTGAGTACAGTTACAACATTTAAAAGACATAAGTGCATGGAAAAGAAATGTTTAGAGGGATATGGGCCAAGTGCAGGAAGGTTGGACTAGTTTAGTTTGGAATAATGGTCGACATGGACTGGTTGGACTGAAAGGTCTGTTTCCATGCTGTATGGCTCTATTACTTTATGAAATATCATTGAATCAAAGTTCTTAAGGGGTTTGGTACAGTAGGTGAAAGGAGGACATTTACCTTCCTGGGGGGCTGTAGAAGTAGGTGTCACAGACTCAGAATAAAGGGCAATCCATTTTGCACTCCGAAGAAGAACTTTGCTAGTCAAAGTGCTATGAATCTTTGATATTCTTCACCCCAGAGAGCTGTTGAGTACTGACTGAACTGGTCCTCACCCTGAACAACTTCTCTTTCCAATCCTCCCACTTCCTCCAAACGAAAGGAGTAGCCATGGGCACCCGCATGGGCCCCAGCTATGCCTGCCTCTTCGTAGGATATGTGGAACAATCCATCTTCCGCAGCTACACTGGCACCACCCCCCACCTTTTCCTCCGCTACATCGATGACTGTATCGGCGCCGCCTCGTGCTCCCAAGAGGAGGTTGAACAGTTCATCCACTTCA
>NC_057715.1:93604053-93605646 GCF_004010195.1 Chiloscyllium plagiosum
AAAGGTAGGGAGGAGGGACTTGGTGGAGGGGCGTCGGAAATGTGATAGGTGGAAAGAGGTCAAGGTGAGGGTGATAGGTCAGACTGTGGTGGGGGCGGAGAGGTCGGGAAGAAGATTGCAGGTTAGGAAGGCGGTGCTGAGTTCGATGGATTTGACTGAGACAAGGTATTTCCCCTCCCCCCACCTTGTCTCAGTCAAATCCATCGAATTCAGCACCGCCTTCCTAACCTGCAATCTTCTTCCCGACCTCTCCGCCCCCACCCCCGTCTGACCTATCACCCTCACCTTGACCTCTTTCCACCTATCACATTTCCGACGCCCCTCCCCCAAGTCCCTCCTCCCTACCTTTTATCTTAGCCTGCTGGACAAACTTTCCTCATTCCTGAAGAAGGGCTTATGCCCGAAACGTCGATTCTCCTGTTCCCTGGATGCTGCCTGACCTGCTGCGCTTTTTCAGCAACACATTTTCAGCTCTGTTGAGTACATTCAAGGCAAAGCTTGACTGCCTTCGTATCCAAATTCAATCAGGAGTATATTGCGAGAAAGTTGATCTAAGAATAAAGATCAGCCACAACCGTATTAAATGCCTGATTATGGCCTATCAACTGATTCAATATCACATGATTTTGTATACTTTCTAATATAATGCTAACGCATTAAAACTGCTAGCTGAGCTACGATTGATATTAAATTTCTGTACTTGCCACCTGGTTGTAAAATAGCATTTCAATGAGTTGAGGAAAATATTGCAGAATCTGTCAGATTTTCCTTCTAGTTACATAAATGATGCAAACGTCAGGGGTGTCCTGTTAATGGTATACATATTTCTTAATCAACCTATTCGGGGAAGTTACATATCTCCAGACGTGGGACTTGAACCCAGGAGTTCCCTGTAAATGGTGTATGATGATACTGGTGGGTTTCCATCACTGAACTTCACCAGAGCAGATGAGAATCTAATTAACTGTATCTCATTAAGGAAGATTTTAAAGTTTTTGAATGACGAAGGATCACATTAATGATTGCTAAAAATAGCATAAAAGAAATGTCATAACATGGAGGTTGGACTGGGGTGGATAAAGTTAAAAATCACACAACACCAAGTTATAGTCCAACAGGTTTCGGAGTGCTGCTCCTTCGTCATTGCTAAAAGGAGGCAGGGAGTTGGATTTTATTTTGATCTTACACTAATCAGAATTAATGCTCAAGAAATAGACTTGAGAAAGAGACACCATTTTATACAGCATGAGAAGAGGGTGTGGATTGGTTAGGCCATTATTTGCATGGAGATGCAACATTCTGGATTAGTGGTGCTGGAAGAGCACAGCAATTCAGGCAGCATCCGAGGACCTGTCCAGCACCACTGATCCAGAATCTGGTTTCCAGCATCTGCAGTCATTGTTTTTACCTTTTTAGCTCCTTTTCCACCTATCCACTCCACCCTCTCCTCCCTGACCTATCACCTTCATCTCCTCCCCCACTCACCTATTGTACTCTATGCTACTCTCTCCCCACCCCCACCCTCCCCGAGCTTATCACTCCACGCTTCAGGCTCTCTACCTTTATTCCTGATGAAGGGCTTTTGCCCGAAAC
>NC_057715.1:93606471-93622856 GCF_004010195.1 Chiloscyllium plagiosum
GTGGATGGGGTGTGTTGGAGGTGAGAGAATCCTGGTTGAAGAAGTAGGCACGGAGGCGAAGGCGGCGGAAGAATTGTTCGATGTCTCGCCGCGTGTTGAACTCATTAATCCAAGAGCATAAGGGAATGAAAGTGGACCCTGCCCCCTGTAAAAACGCCTCCCCCAAGTCCCTCCTCCCTACCTTTTATCTTAGCCTGCTTGGCACACTCTCCTCATTCCTGAAGAAGGGCTCATGCCCGAAACGTCGATTCTCCTGCTCCTTGGATGCTGCCTGACCTGCTGCGCTTTTCCAGCAACACATTTTCAGTTCTGATCTCCAGCATCTGCAGTCCTCACTTTCTCCTCCAATTTTATGAAAAATGACCTACACATTTCCTTGCACTATGACTCCAGTTTTGGATTTCCCAGTCATCAGGAGCATCATTCCTACATTTACCCTTTCTGGTCCTCTTAGAATTTTACCTGTTTCTATGAGATTCCCCTCATTCATCTAAACTTGCCTCCTGTAGCAATGGTTTATGTTCAATACTATTAAAACATATTAAGCCGGAAGCCTCATCTTCTACGTGAATGCTTAAACATCATATTAACTGATTTGATATCATTACTGGGGTGGCATAGTGGCTCAGTGGTTAGCACTGCTGCCTCACAGCGCCAGAGACCCGGGTTCAATTCCTGCCTCAGGCAACTGTCTGTGTGGAGTTTGCACATTCTTCCCGTGTCTGCGTGGGTTTCATCCGGGTGCTCCGGTTTCCTCCCACAGTCCAAAGATGTGCAGGTTAGGTGAATTGGCCATGTTAAATTGCCCGTAGTGGTAGGTGGATTAGTCAGCAGTAAATGTAGAGGGGTGGGTTGCTCTTCGGAGGGTCGGTGTGGACTTGTTGGGCCGAAGGGCCTGTTTCCACACTGTAGGGAATTTAAAAAAAAAGGTCTTCAAATCCATTATGCTTTGTATGCCACTCACTATTTAGTTAGATTCTACACAAACATCAGAAAAAGTAGTCATTAGATAGGTGAATTTGAATTCAAAACAGAATTGTAACTGAGGACATCAAGAGGTCATAACGGTTAAATGGTTTGTTCATTCACTTGATCCCGAAGTTTGAATTGCTGCCACCTAGTGTGCTTTTATAGGATACAGAATTTTAAAACTACTTTCTCATCTGTGAGCCTATCGTTCTGTAAAGTTGAGCTCACTCAAAACTCAGTTCATAATATCCTGCTGAAATTACTGAGATGCTATCTCTCTAATGATTCAGAATCAAAGAATTGTTGCATCGCAAATGGAGGCTATTCAGCTCATATTTGTCTCTGCACTATGAATAAGCAATTCACTTCTTACAATTCTCCTGCACTTTCCCCTTAATCTTGCACTTTTTTACTTCTGTGATAATCTAATTCAGTTCTGAATATTTCAAATAATTTTGCCCTATCACACCATAATTGCATTCCAGACCTTAACTATCAGTGTGAAAATATTTTCATGCCTTCCAAAAACTCTATGCTACTCCAACTCAGCCCTTTTCATTCCTTACTCACTTCCCCCTACTACAGCAGCTATGCTTTCACCCTTTTCAGCCCTGTTCTGGAATTCCCTTCTTATACCTCTTCAGTCTTCTATCCTGTAAGTGATTTTAAATGCCTCAAGGACTGAATAGCCTTATAGGTTATTACCCTCTGGCACATGAGTTCCCACATACAAGAATGTTATGATTGCATGAGAGATGGCTTAAAGCAGATCAACCAGGATATTGTGACTGGAGCAATTCAGCTATGAAGAAAGATTCAGTAAGCACAGGTGGTTTGCCTTAGAGAAGTGAGTGTGTGTATGAACCCTGATTGAGGTGTCAATGCCAGGCCTTTTAAGATAAAAAGCAGGAGCTGGAACTCTGCCTAAAAAGGTTAGTAGAGGCAGAACCAGCAAGAAATTTAAGCCACACACGCTTACAAGCCAAGAGCTAGAAAATGGGATTAGAACAGATAGATGACTGATGACAAGCACAGATACAATGGGCAGAAGAGTCTTTTTTCCATGCTGTAAGAACTGTGACATGACTCTATGCCATTTTGTACAGTTTATTACACCACAATTTCATGGCTACATCGAAACTAGAAGCCTAAGCATATCAAAACCCAACTTAAATGCCACAGTGAAGATAAACACAGCCTATTGGCAGTGTACCTTATGCCACCTCTCAATAAGATCCGTTCCAGACAGTTTTGGATATGTGAATTCCCAAAACAGTTGGGGGGGGGGGGTGGCAAAAATAAAAATTGCTGGAAAATCTCAGCAGCTCTGACAGCATCTGTGGTGAGAAATCAGAGTTAACATTGCACGTCAAGTGACCCTTCCCCCAGAACTGATGGTAGCTAGGAAAACGTCAATTTATATGCAGAAGATGAGGGGAAAAAGGGAGAAGGGGTAAGGAGCAAACAATAGGTGGGTATAGAACTCAAAGAGAAGAACTCTTGGACATACAAAGGAATAGATAATAGCAAATTACTGCAGATGCTGGAATCTGAAACCAAAAGAGAAAATGCTGGAAAATCTCAGCAGGTCTGGCAGCATCTGTAAGGAGAGCAAAGAGCTGACGTTGAGAGTCTAACTGACCCTTTGTCAAAGGAATAGATAATGATCTGGCTATGAGCTATTAATGGGGACTGTTAGTTGCTAACAATGGATTGTGTGTAACAGCAGACTATGTGATAACATATTCCTGATGAAGGGCTTTTGCCCGAAACGTCGATTTTCCTGCTCCTCAGATGCTGCCTGACCTGCTGTGCTTTTCCAGCACCACTCTAATCTAGACCCTGATTTCCATAATCTGCAGTCCTTGTTTTTACCTATGTGATAACAAGGCCTGGTGTGTGGGGGTTGGGATCAGGAGCATGTGAAAGCTCAAGACCTAAAGTTATTGAACTTGATACTGAGTCTGGAAGGCTATAGGGTTCCCAAGCGGAGAATGAGGTGCTATTCTTCCAGCTTGCGCTGAGTTTTGTTGCAAACGCGGTGCCCCACACCCCCAACTTACATTTGCAATGCAGTTTTAACTAACTACTGGCGTTGTCACCGTCACAGGGCACCCGAACCCAGTCAGAGACTAGCATCTCGGAACAGGTTGATAAAAAAAACCTACAACATCAGGCTGCAAAGAATGTGGAAGAGCACGTCACACGTGGTTAAACCTGAGGGAAAGGAATTAGAAAGTCACGTTCTAAACAGTTCACATACTTTGCCACTCTACAGACCAGTTCATATCCTGCACCTACCCAGCTTCAAACCCAGTTCACAACCAGCACTCATCCCCTGCGCCTGCGCAGCTTCAAACGGTCACGGACTCCTTCCCTCTCGGCCCGGCCACGCCCACACCGCACACAACGCGCGCGTGCTCACAACACCATTTCAAAAGTACGTGCCGGCCTGGTCTCGGAATGAGCGGATTGGTCGGTTTGCCCGCGGTCACGTGGTTTGGTCCCCCTCTCTCTTTGGGGTGGGAGGCAGTGCAGCCAAATTCAAACGGAGACAAAGCCGCGCGATTGGTCGGGCGGGGAGAGAGTTAACGGCCGAGGAGAAGCTGCTCTTTTACAAATACAGAGCAACATGTCAACTGTCTTCACTGCCACCGGGGCGAAGTCTCGGCAACCCCTGTCATATGCTGGTACTTTGCTGGTCTTGGGGAGAGCGCTTTTCACCGGGTCACTTATAAATTCTGCTCCGGGGTTAGGAATGATCGAGTGGGTTATTTTGTTTTAATTTCATATTAGTGTTGCTGGTTTTATTTTGGTGTTAATGTGTCGTTGATGCGGGTTTTATTTTGGTGTTAATGTCGCTGATGCTGTTGCCGCCGCTTCACTTTGCCAGCGATTACTCGAAATGAGTTTGCACTGACAGTGTCCTGTCCTGTTTTTCCTCTTCGCGTCCCAGAGCAAAGGCGCCAGAAATTAGAAGAGTATCTGCAGAGAAAGAAGTCTGCTAACAACGTGGCGATCCGAGCCAGGAGCCGTTTGGAGAGCAGGTGACTGGGGTGATCTCTGTGTTTAATCAGTGAAGTCCTGCCAGCATCTTTGCACTTTGAAATCCCGCTTTCAGAGGTTTCCCTGTTTTGATATCCACTGCTATATCTAATTCTGTGCATTCCTAATGTCTCAATTTCAATGCCTCTACGTGTTTTTAAATTTTGGCAGTGACTGGAGCGTGGGAGATTTTGAAGCCACCGCGAGCAATGAATACATTCAAATGCAAAAAGACTCACCAGTAAATATCTGTTCGTTGATGTTTTAAATCATGCATCGCCTCTTGCCCCGCCCTGTTAGCTGTCAGTTTTCGGTTCTATTTGAACCATCATAATGTGCCCTTTTTTTCTTCACAGATTCTCTTTCTAGCGGCGTTCTCTTTTAGGTTGAGGCTGGGTCGTTAAGTATGTTCACTGCTCAAAGATTTTTAATCAGTTAGGGAATCGAGGTTTAAGGGGAAAACGCAGGAAAGAAGAGCTTATGGTTATTAGATTAAGTCATGATCTAATTGAAGTAGCTGATCAATTTACTATTCAATGTTTACTATTCATCACTGGCTGTAGGTCATTCAACAAATTGTGTCTCTGGCTTTCTGCAGCGCAACCTCGTGAGACTTTTTTTAACTGCCGTCCTGTAAATCACTTCTCTTCAAATAATTATACAATTCCCTTTTGAAAATCATGGTTGATCTACCTCCACTATGCACTCTGGCATTATATTTCCAGATTATGGAATAGTCCTGTGTATAAAAAAAATCAATTTTTTTTTCACTTACCTCTTTGGACATTTACCCTTTCTAACCTTTGTTGAAGTTTTGATGTTGGACTGGGGTGGACAAAGTTTAAAAATCGCACAACACCAGGTTATAATCCAACTGGTTTATTTGAAAGTATTAACTTTCGAAGCACTGCTCCTTCATCAGGTGGTTATGGAGTATAAGATCATAAGACACTGAAGACACTGGTCCTCACCCTGAACAACTTCTCTTTCCAATCCTCCCACTTCCTCCAAACCAAAGGAGTAGCCATGGGCACCCAGCTATGCCTGCCTCTTCATAGGATATGTAGAACAGTCCATTTTCCGCAGCTACACTGGCATCACCCCGCACCTCTTCCTCTGCTACATCGATGACTGTATCGGCGCTGCCTCGTGCTCCCACGAGGAGGTTGAACAGTTCATCCACTTTACCAACAACTTCCACCCCGACCTCAAGTTTACCTGGACTGTCTCAGACTCCTCCCTCCCTTTCCTAGACCTTTCCATTTCGGGCGACCGAATCAACATGGACATTTACTATAAACCGACCGACTCCCACAGCTACCTAGACTACACCTCCTCCCACCCTGTAAAAATGCCATCCCATATTCCCAATTCCTTCGTCTCCGCCGCATCTGCTCCCAGGAGGACCAGTTCCAATACCGTACCACCCAGATGGCCTCCTTCTTCAAAGACCGAAATTTCCCCCAGACGTGGTCGACGATGCCCTCCACCGCATCTTCTCCACTTCCCGCTCCTCCAACCACCACCAGGACAGAACCCCACTGGGCCTCACCTACCACCTCACCAACCTCCATATACAGCGTATCATCCGCAGTCATTTCCACCACCTCCAAACGGACCCCACCACCAGGGATATATTTCCCTCCCCTCCCCTCCTCATCAGCGTTTCAAAAAGACCACTCCCTCTGTGACTCCCTCATCAGGTCCACACCCCCCACCAACCCAACCTCCACTCCCGGCACCTTCCCCTGCAACCGCAAGAAATGCAAAACTTGCGCCCACACCTCCCCCCTTACTTCCCTCCAAGGCCCCAAGGGATACTTCCATATCCGCCACAAATTCACCTGCACCTCCACACACATCATCTATTGCATCCGCTGCACCCGATGTGGCCTCCTCTATATTGGGGAGACAGGCCGCCTACTTGCAGAACGTTTCAGAGAACACCTCTGGATTTCTCCAGTTTCCTCATTTCCCCTCCCCCCACCTTGTCTCAGTCAAATCCCTCGAACTCAGCCCCGCCTTACTAACCTGCAATCTTCTTCCCGACCTCTCTGCCCCCACCCCCACTCCGGCCTATCACCCTCACCTTGACCTCCTTCCACCTATCGCATTTCCAATGCCCCTCCCCCAAGTCCCTCCTCCCTACCTTTTATCTTGGTCTGCTGCACACACTTTCCTCATTCCTGAAGCCCAAAACGTCGATTCTCCTGTTCCTTGGATGCTGCCTGACCTGCTGCACTTTTCCAGCAACACATTTTCAGCTCTGATCTCCAGCATCTCACTTTCTCCACTGAGTTTATAGCAAAAGGGTTAGTGTCATGGAGCTGTAACGATATATTAAACAAGTTCAGATTAAGTCTTTCAACTTTTAGAATGGGATATGCTAATTCCAGTTCTTTAATATGTCAATTCCAGAATTCCTTTTTAGTTACATTCTCAAACTAGCTTTAGTTTTTTTAACAATAGGTGTCATCTCGGCTCAGACAATGCCTTAAAGGTGTTACATTAAAGTCTGTCTGTGTGCCAATATTGAGTGAGACTGTTTCTATTTTTAAAGTGGAATTCTGCAAATACAAATTCGTCCCATAAACTCGTGTGCATGTGCAGGAGAGACAGAGTGAGTGAATGCATGTGGGTTGAGTGCATTTGAAAGAGTGTGTGTAAGCTTGGTTAAGTAAGTGTATGAATGTGATGGGGTATAAGCCTGTGAGTATGGGGAGTACATGTGTGCATATGAGAGAGAGCTTGCGTATGAGATAGGGCCTGTGTGTGTGTATAGTGCAGTGGGGTCACCTATAGTGTGACATGAGTCCAAGGTCCTGGTTGAGGCCATCTCCTTGGATACCAAACTTAGCTATCAGCCTCTGCTCGGCCACTTTGCATTGTTGCTTGTACCGCAGTCTACCTTGGAGGATGGTCACCCAAAGGTCCGAGATTGAATGAATGTCCCGGACTGCTGAAGTGTTCCCAGACTGGGAGGGAACAGTCCTGGGATGTTAATGTTTAACATATCATTACAGCTCCATGACACTGTAACCCTTTTGCTATAAATTCTGTGTCTTATTAAATTATACTCCATAATCACCTGACGAAGGAGCAGGACTATAACATGGTGTTGTGATTTTTAACTGTAGTGAAGACCATTATGCTAAAGGGAATAACTGCATTTATTCTGTCCACACCTCTTATGATATTGAATACCTAGCAACTCTCTTCTTGACCTTCCCTAATAGAATAGCCCATGCTTCTGCAATTTCTCTTTGTAGGTGAAGTCCTCCCCCCCCAAACCATTCTGTTATAGCTTTTCCGTAGTAGCTAAAGCCATTTCCTTTTTCCCCCCCAAATGTACTTTGAATTGGTATCTACTCTAATATCCTTGCAATAAAGACTATTTGCTTTCCTAATTGCTTGTTGTGCCTGCACCCTACCTTTGCTCATTGTACAAGCATTTTAATTACATCCAAGTTGGTAGTATGATATGAGCAACATTTTGTTTGTTTTCTGATTCAGTTCTATTGCAGTGACTTCTCACATAACCTGGTGAAATTGCCTGGTACCATTACCATTATCACTACCATGATGTAATGAGCATCGGTTTATAATTTGCAATTTTATAACCTTTTCCTTCACCTCATTTCAAGTTGTATGATGCTGTCTCGTCATTATGATGTCATACCAGTGAAAATATCTTTTTTAAAAAGTTTACTGTTATAGATGTTGAACTATTTTTAATGCTAATAGTACAAATATTTGTTTTCTTTTGTAAGTTAGTTGATTTTGAAGAAGGCATGGAATTACTGTCTACAGTGTCTTTCTGATTTATACTGATCACCTTTCTTTTCATTTGAAGGGTATACTTGAGAGACAAGACCAACATTGAGAAACTTCAAGCTTCCACATGGCAGACAGAAGGAATGGTGGGTTCTTGAAGAAAAATGTAGATTTTCTCCTTTATCATGTGTTGCATCCTTGGGTAGAAATTGCTCTGTTGGCTTTACATCTGAAAGCTTTACAGTTGTAATTTTACAGTGCAGGTTGTCTTGGATTGCGATCAGGTTCTGTTCTTGAGTCTGTTCGCAAGTTAATTTGTAGGCAAGTCAGAACACCATGCAGGACAACATAAAATAGCTATTCACAAGATAAAGAAAATGTTAATGTTTTAGATCTTCAAAATTTCACCATTCGTGAATGTCCAATTTATCAATGTGTTCATAAGTGTGAATCAGGGATCCCATGTACATTCCATTTGATTAAGGTAAAGTAGTAAACTCCTTTTTTTTTCATTTGAATGACTCAGAATCTCTACAAATATTGAAGTGTCAGCCTCCAATTACATGCTGCAGAAAAAGCTGAATCGTGGAGTAGAAATTTTTAGTGCACTGAATAAAACTGGCTACACCCAAATGTTTTTGCTGTTATCTCTGTATAGATCTGCATTGTGGGGAGCATGGTGGCTTGGTAGTGAGCACTGCTGCCTCACAGTCCCAGGGATCTGGGTTTGATTCTACCATCTGGCACATGTCTGTGGAGTTTGCATGTTCTCCACATGTCTGTGTGGGTTTCTGCCAGGTGCTTCAGTTTCCTCCCACAGTCACAACTGATGTGCAGGTTAGGTGGATTGGCCATGCTAAATAACCAATAGTGTTCAGGGATGTGTTGGTTGGGTGTGCCATTGCGGAATAGGGGGATGGGTCTGGGTGGGATGCTTTTCAGAGGTTGGTGTGGACCTGTTGAGCCAAATGGCTTGTTTCCACACGAGGGATTCTATTCTACTCTATGGATTTGAGATAAATAAAATATATGTAGAGTCAGAGATGTACAGCATGGAAACAGACCCTTCGGTCCAACCCGTCCATGCCGACCAGATATCCCAACCCAATCTAGTCCCACCTGCCAGCACCCGGCCCATATCCCTCCAAACCCTTCCTATTCATATACCCATCCAAATGCCTTTTAAATGTTGCAATTGTACCAGCCTCCACCACATTCTCTGGCAGCTCATTTCATGCACGTACCACCCTCTGCATGAAAAAGTTGCCCCTTAGGTCTCTTGTTTGAACCCTATTCATACATTTCTCAAGTTTTGACATTTTTAACCAATATTAGTTTAAAGTCTGTTAGAAATGTAAGTACATATTTTATGATTGATTTGCTACCTGGTTAGAAAAATACTAATTTCGTTTGTAGTTTTGGAACTTATCAATCTTGTGGGGCTTTGGTGACAATACATCTGAAGTATTGTATATAACTTTGGTTGCTTATCTTAAAATAAAATCTTTGCATGTAGTGGAATAAAGATTCTTCTTGCTGATTCTGTGGATAACTGCGTCGTCCCATGAGGAAAAATTGAGTAGATTCACATAGTGTTGTACCCAGTGAAGGCATTCATAACTTTAAACTTGGACTATATTTAACATATTGTTTTCTTGAAGTGTCTATTATTTTAAATAAAAGTTATTAACAACAATCCAAAAAAGACTTCAAACCACTGGAAAATTCCTGGAGTGAATCTCCTTTCTGATGGGATAGGATTAGGCAGAACCATGTGGATTTTAAGCCTGCTACTTTCTTTGGTTTATCCAAAACTCATTGGATTTCACAATTGCTGACTCCTAAGTTTGAGACTTTACAAAGAAAAGCTGCATCAGCCTTTTATTATAAGTGGCTGTGAACAGACCCACTTCCCCATTCATTTTCTATTATATAGCAATGGTTTCTAGCTTTAAACCTTTCTGAGTAGTAGCAATTGATTGTGACTGAAACTAGCTCCTGATACCAAAACCTTTCCCGAAAGTCAGTCTGAGGAAAAATCAACAACAAATTTGGCAAAAAACAGATTGTAACCTTAAAAAGGTACACCCTTCAAATGAGGTGAACAAAAATTGGATATCCCAATTCATGTATTTGTTTTCTTCCCTACTTTCTCTACATTTTAAAAAAAAATGTAATTCTCAAAGGACACAAAGAATGTATTTTATTGCGAATAATAGTGGATCGATTTAACAGAGAAAACAAAAAGATGCTTTATCCTTGAGTGCTGTGATTGATCAGTAAATGATGAATATGTAAATGAGGGAAAGAGACAGTCAAAGAAATGGGGAAATTACCATGTACAGGTATTTAGAATGTAACAGTAGGGGGGGGGAGATGACGCGCTAGTGATACTACTGTTGAACTTGGGAACCATTGATAGCATTGGAATTCAGTAAAATAAATATGGAATTAAGTCATATGGTGACCATTAATTTGTTGTCAATTGTCAGGGTGGAGAAAACTCATCTCGTTCACTAACATTTTTTAGTGAAGGACTAATGTCCTTACCTGGTCTGGTCTATGTGATTCCAGATCCCCAGAAATGTGATTGGCACTTAACTGCCCACTGGACATTTATAGATGGGCTGTAAATGCTGGTCTAGCTAGTGATGCCCTCATCCCATGAACAACTTTTTTAAAAATATAACATTTCCTCTTTCTCTTATAGGTGTTCGGAGGGAAGAAGATTGAATCAAAAAAAAGTATTCAAAATAAGCCTGTGCAAAACCGAACCATAAACCAACTCCCTACTCAATCTGAATCCACTTTGTTGAAAAGAGAGAGCCCATTTGTGAATAATAATTCAGCCACTAGTGAAACAGGAATGCCCTCACAGCAAATCACTCAACCTGAGGAACACCTATTAGCTGCCCAAGAGAACAATTTGGAAGTAGAACAAAAATTGAAAGGAAATATCACTGTAGCTGTTAACAAAAGCAAAACTGCCCAAAGCACAGATTCAAAGATGCTACATTTTGGCCAAAAGTACAATTCTAATGTAGAACAAAAATCAAAATTAAAAAGTCATCCAAAAGTCCAGAAGGTCACACTCAGCCAGTCTTTTCTTGCAGTCAAAAATGAGCAGGCCAAATTAATGATTGATGAAAAGAACAATCAATCAAAGCTGCCTAATACTATTAAGAAGCCCATATTAGGCTCATTTCGTGGTAAGATTGTAGAATCTAAGATTCAATCCTTTAGATCAGGTACTCTGCAAAAGGAGAGGAAACAAGAGAAAACTGATTTGTTAACACATACTTCTACAGAAATGCACAATATAGAATCTAAAGGCATAATGCACAAGCCTAGACCAAAGGGAGTGGAAAACAGGCATCCTGTTAGGAGGGCAATGAATGTCACCTCTCATAGTAAACAAAAGAGTTTGACTGCAGCAACTGGCCTCCTTACTGCAAGCAGTCAGAAACCACTTGTAACTGATGTGCTTGACCTAAAACTAGATTTTGCACAATCAGGCTGTGATGACACTGCAGTAGTAGCAACTCCAACAATCCGTGCAAAGAAAACTACTGTGCCAATCCAACACACCTCCAACAGTGTATCTGCAAGACACCCATCATGGAATTTTTCAAAAGCTGTTGGTAACCTAAAACCTCTAAAACAGAAAGTGCCTATTGAAGGGAAGAGGTAACTTTTTTTAAAATTTTTTTTGTTCTGGTGTAGTGGTTGATAATTGTTAATTTTCAATAATTGATGCTCTGAAACATTGGGACCAAAAGAGATGCAAAGTTTGTTTATGTTCAGACAGCTGTCTAAAGCTGAACTAACTATACAGTAGTCCTGTCTTATAATCTCAAGTCTATTACATTTTTTTAAAGTTGGAAAAGAAATGCATTGTGTTTAACTTGAATTATTTTACACTCTGCAATCATATTGTTCATGTAGCATAGATTTTTTTTTAAAGTTGCTTTAACACAATATTTGCAGTACCAAAGATTTTTGACAGTTTCAATTACATAAATTGATTTGGTAATCACTTTTTTGTTCTAAAGTGGAGCACAGCTAACACAATCGATAGCGTCAAAGGGGAACTTAGTAAAAAGGCCAACGATGACATCGTTGCAAAGAAAGAAAGTTGTGGAATCACATTGGACAGCAATTGTTGAGGAGGAAAATCGAAGTGAACTTGTGGAAAAAGTCAACCAGACCCTTTCCCAATATCTGAAGCAGATTAATGAGGTAAAATTGTATTTTGATTTAGAGCCTCTGATAAGAAAAACAACTGAACAAGGTCTTTTAAGATAGTAAAAGCATTTCTGAAGGCTTGAGAGATTAAAGTATTGAGGTAAGAGAATTAAAACACCATATAGTACAAACTATCATTAAAGTCATCCAAGAATATTAACTGGATAGAAAAGATTATCTTGACTTATCAATAATATTCAATCAATGGAATATTTCTGGAATATATTTTGTGGTAACCAGATAGGATCTACTACATTGCAGTGTATGACTGTAATACTTCTTCTCCCCACCCCCAACCCATTGCCATCTTGTCACTTCTGAGGAATTCTGAATCACTTTTCAAACATGATTCTAGCTTTTGTCAATAGCATGCTTCAATAAGATGTTTCTCTGCTTTTTTTGTAACAGCTTTTGTGAGGATGTTCCTGCAAATGGAAAAACAATTAGATTTCACATGTATTTCTTGGTGCATTTCTCCAACTTCAAACTTATTAATTTTTTTCAAGAAATTGGAAGATTGATGGAATCTAGATAATTTGGGCCTTTTCTTTACATTTCTAATTAAGTTCCTGAAGTTTAATTTGCAGGAGAAATTGAAATACAAGTTATGCTTTTTTTCACTCTGGCCCACCCCATACACAAAGTTGATGACAGAAGTGAATTTTTCAGATCTGAATTCTTCTCTTTTTAGGGTTGTCCAAGTGAAGATTGTTTACAATCTCTTCAAACTTTGATTGAGAGTGTTCCAAAAGCCAAAAAATTTGCAAGATATTGGATCTGTCTTGCACAGCTTGAACAACGCAAAGGATCGGTGCATAATGTCATGGCTATTTATGAACAAGCCATCAAGATAGGGGCACAGGTACTGCTAACTGCCTACTACTTTTATTTCTCTGCATCTCTTAAAATTAGAATTGTCCTGTCTCACTGGAGTAGTGCATTTGAAATCAAGCCTCGCTATTACTGGAGTTATCACAATAATTAAAGATTTTGTAAAAGTTGTTTTTAGACCCAGCTTAATAGAAAGCACAGATCAGATTTCTGTGCGTAACAAGAATGTCAGGTTATTGCAAATAAATAAATTTCTGCTACAGGCAATTATGAACCATCAATGTATAACTCTATTTGTTAAAACTCTAAGTCCCTTAAGATTCCCTCTACACACAATGTAGAATACAGTGCAATCTTCCCCATTCCTGATCCTTTTAGCTTTGACAGGCGCTCTCTCTCTCGCGCTCTCTCTCTCTCTCGCACTCTCCCCCTTCATTCCCATCATGGTTCATGAGCAAAAAGAGGTATCACATGCTATCAGTATAGGTTTTTCACTTATACATGTGACACTTCTTGGGTGGCGTATTAGGTTTATCCCTGAATTGAGACAGCACAGATGTACCAGCATTTGGATCTATCAGTGAGAAAAAAATTGTTTGTCCAAGATTTGTGCATTTGATTTTCTACAGTATTTATCTAAGTTCTGCTGTGTTGTAATTCCTGCTCTGTATTCCTGTACCAAATTCTTCAGATGTGCAGCAGCAAAATTAAATTCTTTTTTTAAAAAATAAGGTGTAGCTAATCATGTGGTCCACTTAATAGAGTCATAGATATAAAGCATGGAAACAAACCCTTTGGTCTAATTCAACGAGATATCCTAAGTTTTCCAGCATTTGGCACATATCCCTCTAAACCTTTTCATATTCATATACCCATCCAGATGCCTTTTAAATCTTGTAATTGTAACAGCCTCCACCTCTGGCAGCTCCACACACACACCACCCTCTGCATGATAAAGTTGCCCCTTAGGTCCCTTTTTAAATCTTTTCCCTACCCTCTAGTTTTGGACTCCCCAACCCTGGTGCATGAAATAGGATCTTGACAAATTGCAGATGTCTCCAAAGAGCTATAGGATGTGTGAAAGATCTGAATCTCTGTCTCAGAGCATATCTAGATGTAGGACTGGCAGTTTCTTTAGAAATGGGTTAACTTTAAAAGTTAATGTACCACAGCAATCATTAATTATTAGCAGCTATTCAAGTGAGTTAGCTTGCATTTTGGGAGTGCAATTATAATTGTCTCCTTGATTTAGGTCCGAAAAGAATACTGTCTGGTTTCAACAATTTAGCATTTCATTGAATTAAAGCTGGAAATTGTACTCAGTGTGCTCAAATGGTGATGTCTGTTTGTCTAATTGAGTTGAAAATTTATTTCCACTCGACAACTTAATGCACTGGCAATTAAAATATTTTTGTTTGCTCAATTAAATTCAACTTTCCAAGTTTAAAAAAAACTTTTTTTTTCGACCATTAGAAAGCCATGACTTGCCTGTGTTATGAATGTAAAAAGCAGGGGCAAAGTATGAGAAACTGTGATATTCATATTTTTGCATAATGATCAATAACAAAAGTTTATCCAAGTAAAATTACTTTAATTTTAAAATAGTGAAATGTATGGTTCTAAATTGAATAGCGGTGATGTATTATGCAGTTAGCACAAATCTTTCCTCTCTGTCTCCTTTCCATCTCTTTCCCCTAGATTAACCCATATTTTCATCTATTAAACCACAGATTTATATCTAAAATCTGGCCTAAGATGTTGGCATTCATAGCAATTGCTAACAAGATTGATTTGCCTGATTACTTTTTTTCCTTGAATGCCGAGGCAAGAAAGCTGGTTTAATTTATGATCTGAGTTGTGGGAAATATATTTATTAGCTAGTTATAAGTTTTGCAAACATTTTTCAAATGTGTTTTTGTATTGATCTCAGATCTGCACCAGATTGACATAAATTGATGCAACATTTACACTATGGAGGCATGATTGGTAATTGTAATGAATAATTATGCATCTTTTTGCAGAAGTTAAGTTGTTTTTGTTTTACAGCCTGCAGATGAATTACGCATTACACTTGTAGATATTTTGAAAAACACCAAGACTCCTAAAAAACAACATGTTGGTGAGTTGATGCCTTCTCAGTGTATCCATTCTCTCATCGAGAAGGGTCACTCGACTGCTGAGCCAGTTGTGCACCTGCCCTGAATCATGTACAGGAGTGCTGTTCTGGTATTTGACTGAACTAATCTAGAGTCACAATCTAATGATCTGGGAATGCTAGTTTGAGTTCTACTGAGAGATGGTCAAATTTGAATTCCATAAAAGTCACATTCCACAAATTCCATAACTGTCACCAGTATCTGGTTCACTAATGCTTGTCAAGGAAGGGTATCTGCTGCATGTGTGATTTATAGACCATACTCATATGACTCTCAACTACTGCTTAAAATGCTGTAGCAGTTCAAGGACAATTGAGAATGGGCAGTTTAACGCTCAGTGACTTCCGCCACCCCTACTGCCATGTCTGCCACCACTTCCGCCCCCACCAATGCCACTCGCCTGCATTCTGCTGACACGCCTTCCACTGTCACCATCCCTACCCCCCCAGAACTCTGAGGGGAACACCACCCCTGCTCATGACTCCACCACCACACCAACTCGAGTTACCAGCCCCGCCTCCACTCCCAGCTCCACACCCACACCAGATCCCAGCTCCCAGCCCTGCCGAGTTTTTGCCATCCCTCCAGACCTCCCCCTCACTGAGGACGAATGATCAGTCCTCAGCAAAGAACTCCCTTTCATCTCCCTCTGTCCACGCATCAATGAATTTAATACATGCAGTGACATCGAACACTACTTCCATCTCCGAGCTTACTTTCACAATCAGGACTCCCGCCCACCTTCCAAGGACCCCTTCGCCCATCTCCAACACACTGCATCCACCTGGACACCCTGTGCTGGCCTATTACCTGCCCTCTACCTCTTCATTTCCAACTGCCGCTGGGACATTAACCGCCTCAACCTGTCTACCCCCCCCCCCCCCCACTCCAACCTCTCACCCTTGCAACACGCAGCCCTCCAATCCCTCTGCTCCAATCCTGACCTCACCATCAAGACAGCAGATAAAGGGGGAAGTCTGGCGCACTGACCTCTACACCGCTGAAGCCAAACGCCAACTCGAGGGCATCTCTTCCTACCACCCCCTCGACCATGACCCCACCCCACCAACCATCATCTCCCAGACCATACAGAACCTCATCACCTCAGGAGATCTCCCACCCACAGCTTCCAACCTCATAGTCCGGGAACCCCGCACTGCCCGGTTCTACCTCCTCCCCAAGATCCACAAGCCTGACCACCCTGGCCGACCCATTGTCTCAGCACGCTCCTGGCCCACTGAACTTATCTCTACCTACCTCGACGCTGTCCTATCCCCCCTAGTCCAGGAACTCCCCACATACATTCGAGACACCACCCACGCCCTCCACCTCCTCCAAGACTTCCGTTTCCCCGGACCCCAACGC
>NC_057715.1:93623782-93681649 GCF_004010195.1 Chiloscyllium plagiosum
GAAACATCTCCGAGACACCCGCACCAATCAACCAAACCGCCCCGTGGCCCAACATTTCAACTCCCCCTCCCACTCTGCCGAGGACATGGAGATCCTGAGCCTCCTTCACCGCCGCTCCCTCACCACCAGACGCCTGGAGGAAGAACGTCTCATCTTCCACCTCGGAACACTTCAATCACAGGGCATCAACGTGGACTTCACCACTTTTCTCATCCCCACCTCACCCTAGTTCCAAACTTCCAGCTCAGCACTGTCCCCATGACTTGTCCTACCTGCCTATCTTCTTTTCCACCTATCCACTCCACCCTCCTCTCTGACCTATCACCTTCATCCTCTCCCCCACTCACCTATTGTACTCGACACTACTTTCTCCCCACCTCCACCCTCCTCTAGCTTATCTCTCCATCCTTCAGGCTCTCTGCCTTTTATTCCTGATGAAGGGCTTTTGCCCGAAACGTCAATTTTACTGCTCCTCTGATGCTGTCTGAACTGCTGTGCTCTTCCAGCACCACTAATCCAGAATCTGGTTTCCAGCATCTGCAGTCATTGTTTTTACCTAGTTAATGCTGACCGAGCCAGTGATGCCCACATCCCATGAATGAATAAAATGTATACTTGACATCTGAAATAAAGAAAATATTCAGCAGTTGGAGTTCTTTGGTTGATGTAGGTCTTTTCACTTGAATTTCTTTGTCGGATGTGACTCAGCAGGTAGCGCACTCACCTGTGCATCAGGGATTTGTGGGTTGAAATCCCACTCCATGACTTCAGCACAAAAGTAACACTAAATTTTAGTGCAGTGCTGAAGCTTCCATTTTGACTTCTCAGCTCGTTATAAGAGATCAAAGAGCACTCTTTTAAAATTGTCGTCATTGTGACGGCTGATATTTATCCCTCAAGCAACATCCCAAAACATTATTGTTTTTGGTATGTTTACATACACAAATTGTTGCTATGTTTTCTTCCAAAAATACTTGATTGGCTGTAAAGTGCCCTAAAAAAGTGTCATTCATGATCTCAGAATTATTTAAACATCTGTTCTTTTCTCCTCGCTGCTATTGAGAACCACTATATTCTGGCCTGTATTTTTTAGAAATGCATAATTAGACATAATTGTTCACAGAGCAATCACATGTATCAAATCATCAATTGCTGATTTTTGTTGCTATAATCCTCCACAGAAGTTTGTGTCACTTTGTCTCAGATCAGTTATTTATACTGTTGCATCTCACCTCCTTCACTTTAATTGTTCTGCAAGCTCTGCTGCACCAAAGGGGCCATGAACATAGATCTTTGAGGATACCAGGAATCTTTGGCATCTTAGGTATCCAGCACAAAAGTATAGACTATGCAGAACACTTATAAAGCTGTGATTGGATACATCTGGTCACCTGACCTTTTATCAAGATGAGCTAGAGGGATCTTGAGAGTCTGCAGAGATTTACCAGGATAGTTCCAGGAACAAAAGATCTTAGCAACAAGTTTGGTTTGGAAAAGCTGGTATTGTCTCCAACTTGGGATTGTTCTCCTGAAGCAAAAGAGATTTGATGGAGGTAAAGAAGAATGATATGTTAAGGTAGATTGAATCAGGAAAAGCTGTTCCCATTATCGGAGAGTACAGGAACCAAGGAGCACATTTCTGTATTTGGTCAAGAAGTAAAGAGGAAATGTGAGGAAGAACGTTTTTTCACACAGCAATGAGCTGCTGCCCATGAGAAAAGTGGAAGTAGAGACAATCGATGATTTAAGAGGAAATTAGATGCTTTAAGGAAAATAAACTTGCAGGACTATTACAGACAATTTCTACCAGCAAATTAATTAATTTGGAAAAATCTTTACCTGAACATGGTTGGCTGGCCTGTTTGCCTTGAAATTCCTCAACTTCCATGCTTACTAATTATGGTTTTTCAATTTTTTTTGAGACTTCTGTTTTTCACTTTAAAGTAAATTGCATTTTAAACTAAATTTCCAAAGCAATATTTGAATTCCCTGGTTCCCTCGTCTAAATTGTAACATAGCAGTTTATTACCTCATTGCACTTAGGCCTTTGAAGAGGCCTCATCCATTGATAATCTTCAGGTGAATTTCCAACTTAGTGGTAACAAAATAGGTTTTAAAATGTGATTTCTAGAATGGGTTGTCTTTGAGAGCAGTCCAATAATGAATTCTGTTCTTTTTGCTTAAGGGAAACAAGTCAATTTAAAGCATAACGTTTAAGAATCACAGTGCAAAGGTACAAGTTTGTCATGTATTTCTTGTCTCCATAGCAATGAACAAAACTGAGGATGGAGCACAGAAAGATCCAAAGTTGGAACTCGTGTGTGTGACTGAACAGAGTGTTTCTAAAAGAAGCAAAGTGGATCTGGCTGATACTGAGCAGAGGCCTTCTATAGAGAAGAGTGCGGAGTGCATGAATGATAAACCGGATCTCCCTCCAGAGAACCATGAAATGCGTATTGCTGCAACTGATGATCACAATGTTTCCAGAGAAAATGAAGGAGACCTCTTGTTTACTGAACAGCAAGTTTCCTGTAATGGAAAAGCAGACCTCTCAGCAGGTGAACAGCAACTTTATGCAAGGGAAGAAGTGGAGCCCACATCAAAAGAACTGCATTCTCCTTCTATGGAGCGTGTGGTGGATGAAGCTGATGGTAAAGAGGATTGTGAGGTGGAAGATGTAACAGTTGACCATATGAAGACCCCATTGAAACAAATACTGACACCGAGTAAAACACAAAATAGAGGATCATCTATTAAGTATAGTGTGAGTGTAACCCCTAGGAATAAATGGTAAGAAAGTTCTTGAATTTCAACTGCTTCCTTTTTAAATAGTAATACTATGTACATCTTAATAGTTCCAGGGGATGTATAGCAAGGTTTGATAAGAAATTTAAAACTTGGCAAGATTCAGCTCTATGTATATTTATACTTGATCTGTTTGTTTTTAATTTTCAATTGAGTTAATTATACTGGCATTAAATATGTATAAAATAGTATTGACTTGACAACTGGTAACTTGGTCCTGTTCATCTTTATAATCCATTGACTTTTCTCTCCCTCAGTGATAAAAATGTGGTTCAGATGGAAAACAGAAACTCTGCAATCAAAGAGTTGAACTTTCTGACGCCTGTGCGCCGTTCACGACGTATTGAACAGGCATCTTCCCAAATGCCATTAATGTTGCAGGACCACAATCCCTGTGTGTCTTCACTGGAGGATCTAAAAAGTTTGGGAGGCGTATCTATTGCCTACTCATTCAAGATGAATAATGCATTACAACACTGAACTAATATTTTCAAATGAATATGGATTATCTTTTTTAATTAAATGCACCTTATGTCCCAAAGCATCATTTAATCCAATGCAGTGCAGTCTGCTTTGCATAATTGTTTCCTTGCCATTTCTAAACAGTGATGTCCTGCATTTTATACTGCCTTTAACATAACAAAGCTATAGAAATATTTAGTGCTTAATCTTGTTTTTAAAGTGCTTTGTCATGCTGTAGTATGACAAAGGCCTATGAAATTGATGGATGAAAATGAGAATGATTTTAAAACTCCAAGTTTGGTTTCTCCCAAGTCCATTAGAGCTGAATACTATGGCTATTCTTGTCTTCTAGTTGAAGAAACTAACTTTTTGCTCTAGTATTTTTAAGAAAAGATTTCCTTTCTGGATGAAGCGAAGTGCTGTAGGCACTGAATGTGAAATAAAAACAAATGCAGCTTGTTGAGCATCATCTGTGCACAGAAAATAGCTAACATTTCAGGCCAGTGCGTTTTTATCAGAACTGGGAATAGTTAGAGATGTAATCAGTTATTTGAGCGGTGGATAAATATGCCATATTGTTTTCTTGCTTTACTTAAGTTTTCATTTGAATTAGCAGCATAACTGCTCCAGGCCCATCTTGTTTTGTTTCTTGCATCCATTCCACTCCATCTGGACCTGGAGGAATAACCTTCTTGGTCCTTCATTCTCTCCTGTCGTCCATTCTTTTACAGCATTTTTTTAAAAAAAATTCTTGTCTCATCCCTTGCTCAAAAGCTGCTACATTGCTAACATTTCCCAGTTCTGATGAAAAGTTACTGCCCTGAAATGTTTACTCATTTGCTTCTCTACATGGATGTTGTCTAACCGCTGAGCTTTCTCCCACCATTTTTTGTTTTTTCTTTTAATGGTTGACAATATACAAGAGTGACCTATTTTTCTCACCCCAACAAGGTTTCAGCGAATTTAAGTGTTTGATTCTTTAGTTATTAATGTTTGATATGCACAGTTGTAATCTTGTTTTACAAAAAAAATTCCAATATGTTTGGAAGACAGTGGCAGACACAATGTGTGTATAATAAAGCTATTAAGTTATCTCAGTCCTGGAATTTAAGTTTGAGCAAACACTAATTGAATAAAACATCTCTTTTCTCTTAGAATTCTAAAGAAAAAAAACTAATGCGAATCACCTGGTGTGAAGTATTGTTTGTTTTAAAAGTAGTCTTTTTTTCTTGTAACAAAATGTGGTAATTTTTAACATGCTTGCAATAAGTATAAACTATATGAAGCAACAATGCAAATAAATTTTTAATTTTGCTTTGGCTTGGAATATTAGATCTTCTCAATTGAAACTTTATTTACTACTTTGCATTGTGCTTATTTTCATTAAATGGTTCTTGCTATTCTTTTTGGCTGTATTTCTTTTTAAGTATTGCTTAGGCATTGGATGTTTCAACCAAAGTATTTCAGCTCTGCCTTCCATTTTAAAAATAAAACTGAATGAATCAGTTAAATTTTTTTTAATCAAACTGTTCAGACACCTCAAAGGCAAGTGGGACTTGTACCTGGATGATCTTGCAGGTAATGGTGTTCCCATGTATCTATTGTTCTTGTCCTTCCAGATGGAAGTGGTCATTGGTCTAGAAAGTGCTACAGAATCTTGTGTTCCATCTACAAGATGTGCAAATTTCAACATGTTACTACTGTGCATTAATGGTGGAGGGAGTGAACATTGTCAATCAAGCCAGCTGCTTTACCTTGATGTCAAGCTTTGTTTGTTGGAGTTGCATCCATTTTGCCAGTTTTGTTGAAGTCGTTGGGTTTTTTTTTGGTGTATAGTGCCATTCCTGCATTTGATCTTTTTAAGCAGCTTGCTTGCTTACTTCCAGATTTTTGACTCAGTATATTAAGTACCTGATTTGTCTCCTTTTGGGTCCTCAGCCTCATTGAAAGAAGTTCATTTTTTAGATTAGATTACATTACAGTGTGGAAACAGGCCCTTCGGCCCAACAAGTCCACACTGACCCGCCGAAGCGCATCCCACCCATACCCCTACATTTTATCTCTAATTCTGTGGTGATTTAATATTAAGGGTGCAAACAATGTAGTTAGGGCAAGGAAGGTGCCATTATGTTCTTTGTGGTACATTTGCTTAAACATTGGTGCATGTTGAGCAGAGCCTTTTGGAGTTTATGGTCATTATTAAGTACTTGAACGGTTAAACATGGAAATTGAAGTTACTGCCAGCCTTTATGCTTTTTCATAGTGTCCTCTTTGAATCCTAGACAGAAACCTTGTGAAAAACTAACTGCGAGCAGAATGGGTCATATTCTGGTCATCCCTACTTCTTGCTCAATAATAGTGCTCTTTTAATTTCCTTATCCAAAGATCAATTGACTTCTGCCTTGTGTGTTGATCAGCCCACAAAATTCCAAAAACATTGACATCCCTTGATGAAACTTTATTTTTGTCTTAGTCCTATGGCTGGGGGACAATAACCCTTTGACAGTAATTTGCTTTTTATTTTTAATGTTGGAATCTGAAACCCTTTAAGACCTTTTTATAAACAGGGAAACAGCATCCTACGGTTTACCCTGTCGAGGCTTCTCAGAAAATTTTTAGCTGACTTCATTACATACACATAACACATCACCTCCTGATTTAAGTGTTAATGAATACACCTTTATTCTACAATTGATGTATTCTTTTTAGAGGGACAATATTGAAAAATAATGTGGCGAGCTTGGAGATAAAAGCAACATACAGCAAACTTGTACAATTTTGAGTCTTTTATTCATTTGTTCACAAATTCTTCCATTCAGAGATTAGTTCCTGATCATGTGTACACAACACATTTCTTATAATTGTTACACTTTATTCAGCAAAACTATTCAATATTATGTGTCTCTAGAACTCTTCATTCTTCAGAAACCTTCATTCAAAATGAACACAAAAATTAGAATTTGATACCAGTTTAGTTTAAAAAGCAATGGTGTAGGTAGTTGTGACATATGTATTATTGGAACTTTGGTTAGAAGTTTAAAACTAATCCACACTGAAATCACAAACAAAGTTATATGTAAACCAATCTAATTGACAATTTAAACCAGGTTCTCTACTGGTTTCTGCCAATATTTAGATGTGGCCTTCTGCATTTTGACTTCCAATGATATTGTAATAAGAAAGCCAGCCATCTAGCAATGAAAAGGAAAAGCAACTGTGCATCTCATTAGTCACACTGAAGGATTTGAAATTAAATCTCCTTCAAATCTCAATATTCAAGGCAGTAATTTCTAAATCTCAAATTTTAAAAATAAAGGAATCAAATTACACAATTGTTTTACACATGCCCGACAAATTCATTGACTAATGCAGACTATATTTTTAGCAATAGAGGAATTGTGTTGGGCAGGTATGAGTATCCATGAGAGAGTATCTGTATTTGTGTGAGTATAAAAGAGTATAGGTCTGTGAGATGGGTATGAGTGTGTATGTGTGACCCTCTCATACACACACACACCCACAGATGCACTTGACACTCACTTATACACCTACACACTCACAGACACTCATATCCACCCCCACCCACCCACACGTAAGTTTGTGGGGTGAATTTTTAGTTGCAGAATTACTTTTTATTTTTGCTCAAAAACTGCATGAATCCATGTAAGGTTCTGTTAATTTCCTTATTAGGAATAGAAGCAGTCTGAACATTGGGGCACATAATGTGCCTCACATTACCTAAGTTGACATGACATTTATCGTTAAAGTTCACTTGAGAATGCAACTTTAAAAAAAAGTTCTGGATTTACATATGAAAGATATGAAACCAATAGAGTCATTCTAAAAGATGAGAGACTTAAACAATCCAGATCTCTCTCAATATATCATTTCAGTTGCATCACTGTAAACTTTTGCTATAAATTCTGTGTCTTAAAATCGTGTACTCCACAATCACCTGACGAAGGCGCAGCGCCCCAAAGCTCGTGCTTCCAAATAAACCTGTTGGACAGTAACCTGGTGTTGTGTGATTTTTAACTTTGTCCAACACCAGCACGTCCAAATCACAAAATTTGCTGATTCAATGACATGACATATTCACCCAAACACAGTAGAATACAGGTACAGTTTCTTCTATGTTGTTGCATAATTTCGCCATCCCAAAAATTAGCCTAGAGAGCCTGGCTCTTGCCTTCTTTCTTTGGCAATAAGATAAATCTGAACATTATATTCTCGATTAACGTTCCTTCTAAACGGAGTGGCGACTTTGAGGTAACACACTTGGCGTGGCGCCGCATCGATATCTGGTTCCGGAAAGCGCTGCAACTCAGACATTCAGAAACTGGACAATAAAATTAGAGGGAATGTAGCTCCAGCTAACCAAGATTCTTTTACAATTGAAACAAGACATCTTGACTCTTGCACTAGAGTCAGCTCGTGATACTATTTGCTTTCGTAATTCCTTCCAGCAAGTGCGTTAGTTTCAACCGTAGAAAAAGTACAACCATGTCCTTTTGAACAGTGGGAAGGGCTGGTGACTGGCGGCAGTACTCTTCTTCCCATCACATTAACATTACGCCTTTCCAAACTACATACAGGCTACTTAAAATCGAACCTAGACTTAATTTTACGTTAAAAAAATCACACAACACCAGGATATATAAGGGTGACAACCACCGAAAGCTAGTGCTTCCAATTAAACCTGTTGGCGTTGTGTGATTTTTAAAAACATTTGTACGCCCCAGTCCAACACCGGCACCTCCAAATCTTCATTTAATGTGGCAAGCTTATTTCATGCCCCCCTCATAAACGCAGCAACTTTGCGCCCTTCAATAAAGTTTGTGACTGAAACCAAAAGCTGAACAACAATGTTGGGATTTTTAAAGTGTAACAGTGCCTCGTTTGAGCATAAATAACGGAGAATTGAACATCGCTTCATTGCTGTTTTACCACATTAATCTGGGTCACTGTCTCATTACAAAGAGCTTTCTATAAACCCTGACACGTGATGATGGTTATTGCCCTCCCACAGCCTCGGTTGCAGGTTATTTCCGGCTTGTGTCAAAGTTGGGAAGTGGTTTAATATTTCCCAGTGATTTAACTGACCGCTTCGTTTTCTGTGCCTTCGAAGAAGAGTAGCATTAGCATAAAGAGTTCGCTTTTGAATGGAACGTGCGTTTTACGTTCTGTCAGACTGTCGGTAGGTAACATGAACCAGGAATTCCTGACGCCTCCCCCCAAGTGGAAGCAAAAATAGAAAAAAAAAGTAGTTTAAAACAAATATTCCGAGATCTCCAGCTTTGAACTATCAGTAATATGTTTATTTCGGAGAATTTGATGACGTTACAATTAATATCGTCCCTTTAACAAATATCGATCCTATTGTGTACCTTCCACTGATGAAGGCTGGGTAGCTCACAGTATAAAACATCCGTATTAAGTGAACTATCCGCCCACTGTCAACTATCACGTCTGTTCATACAATAACATTGTATTCATGCTTTTCCTGTGAAGTGGATTTAATCTAGCCCGGGGATAGTGACTTAGTGCAATCATATGGAAATTTTGAACATTTGGTATCCTCTGCAATTTCCAAAGTGTTAAAAATCCTGTATCTGAGCAATAACAAAACCCCACCCTAATTCTAGCATTCATTTTAAACATGGTTCAAGATTTGAAGTTCACAACACGCCCTGATTAAGGATAAGTGGCCTTAGGGCGTATCTGTTTTCCACTAGAAATGGTTGGATTTTATTTTAAAGCACATAGCTGCTTCCCACATCAATATTTTAATGAAACTCTAATTGTAAAAGTTGGTAAAATTTGTTATCGTTAGTATTTTCAGAAATTATCGATTGATTAAAGGGATTCACAAGGAATCAACACAGCATGATTTTAGTTTCAGAGGGAACGTTATGTAGGGCTCTGAAACTTGGGAGGTGACCACCTAGTAGTTTTATTGCTGAACTGTTAATCCAGAGACTCAGTAACATTCTGGCGACTTGGGTTCGAATCCCGCCACAGCAGATGGTGGAGTTCAATAAAAATACCTGGAGTTAAGGATTTAGTGATGACCATGCATAGATAGCTGGAAAAATCCATCTGGTTCGCTAATGTCCATTAAGGAAGGAAACTGCTATCCTTACTTAGTCTGGCCTACATGTGACTCCAGACCCACAGCAATGTGGTTGTCTCTTAAGTGCCCTCTGAGCAACTAGAGCGAGGCAATAAGTGCAGCCATCCCATGAATACATTTTAAAAAGTGGTGGTTTGAGGGCAAGGTCCATCACTGGAGTGCTTGTAGAGAAAAAAGCCTTATAAATTGAATGATGTTTTCTTCTGCTTTGTATTTGTGTTCACGTTTTGGGAAATGAAAATGCAGGGTTACTGTAATAGGGTTACTGTGGTTTGGATTTGTACAACTTTTTCAGCTGTCAGAAGAACAAAGACCAAAGAAAATTTACAGCCCAGGAACAGGCCCTTTGGCCCTCCAAGCCTGAGCCGATCCAATCACTGTCTAAACCTATCGCATCTGTATTCCAAAGCATCTGTATCCCTCTGCTCCCTAATTACTCATGCATCTGTCCAGACGCATCTTAAATGAATCCACCGTGCCTGCCTCTACTACCTTTGTTGGCACCGCATTCCAGGCACCTATCACCCTTTGTGTAAACAACCTGCCACATTATCCCCCGTGTGGGCGGCACGGTGGCACAGTGGTTAGCATTGCTGCCTCACAGCGCCAGAGACCCGGGAGGTGAATTGGCCTTATTAAATTGCCCGTAGTGTTAGGTAAGGGGTAAATGTAGGGGTATGGGTGGGTTGCGCTTCGGCGGAGCAGTGTGGACTTGTTGGGCCGAAGGGCCTGTTTCCATACTGTAAGTAATCTAATCTAATCTAAAAAAAAACCTTTAACCTCTCACCTTGAATGTGTGACCTCTCGTTATTGAATCCCTCACCCTGGGAAAAAGCTTATCTCTATCCATCCTGTCTATACCTATCATGATTTTGTAGACCTCAATCAGGTCCCCCCTCAATCTCTTTTTTTCTAATGAAAACAATCCTAACCGACTCAGCCTCTCTTCATAGCTAGCACCTTCCATACCAGGCAACATCCTCGTAAACCTCTCCAAAGCCTCCACATCCTTTTGGTAATGTGGCAACCAGAACTGTAGTATTCTAAATGCGGCCGAACCAAAGTCTTGTACAATTTTAACATGACCTGCCAGCTCTTATACTCAATACCCCGTCTGATGAAGGCAAGCATACCATACGCCTTCTTGACCACCTTCTGTTTACAGTATAGTTCGCTCTTGAATTAGACTTCACACTTACCTGAATTGAACTCCATCTCCACTTCTCCGTCCAACTTTCCAGTCTATCTATATTCTCCTGTATTCTTTGACAGTCCCCTATGCTTTCTGCTACTCCACCAATCTTCATGTTCCAGGGTGTTTTTCAACAAATTAATCTTTTTAAATGTTCAATGCCTGTCATTGGTAAAAGTGGTTGGCAATTTGAGTATTTGTGCAGGCAAGTCCTACTAATGGCAAATTACTCTGATACTCTGTTAGAGGGAGAGGTTTTGGCCAAGAACTCAATAGGAAGTTCTGTGCTTCATTGTATACTGCAATCACCTAAAATTCTTCTAAACTCCAGATAATATAGTCTTAGTTTGCTCAGTCTCTACTTGCTGACAATTCCATCCCAGGAATTATCCTTGTGAATGTTTGTTGCATCTCACATAAAGCAAACATGTATTTCCTTCGGTATGAAAACTGTATACAGTACTCCAGGTGTGGTCTCCCCAATCCCTTATACAATGCTAGTAAGACTTCCTATGTCACAGCTCCTGTGCAATAAAGGACAATGTAAGATTTGCGTTCCTAATTCAAAAGCAGAAATTGCTGATGAAGTTCAAAAGGTCTGGCAGCATCTTTGGGAAGACAACAGTTAACGTTTTGGGTTTGGTTGCTTTCCATCAGAACTCCTGATGCTGCCAGACCTGCTGAGCTTCACCAGCAATTTCTGTTTTTGTTTCAAATCTCCAGCATCCACAGTTCTTTGGTTTATATTATTGCATTCCTAACTGATTGCTATATCTGTGCATTAGATTTCTGTGCTCAGTGTGCAAGGGCACACAATTCTCTCTGAAACCACATTTAACAGTTTCTTATTTAAAGCAAGTTCAATAAAGATTAGTGTAAAAGTGTGCAAAACGTTTCACTGATAGCATGTCTGCAATTGTTTTTCAGAGAAGAATTTGATGATGGATGCTTACACTGTATTAAAGGTAATTGGTGAAGGTTCCTTTGGCAGAGCTCTTTTGGTCCAAGCGCATAATGAAAGTCAGCAATATGTCATGAAGGAAATTCATCTTTCAAAGGTAAATATGATGTGAGTTTTCGTGAAGATGATTACGTTGTCACTTTATTTTTATTTCCATTATCCATCTGAAGGCAAAGATATCATTTAGCTTTGTTCTCAATACAATTTATAGAAATTGAGAATTACATTCCATTGGACTTGGATCAGCACGAATTATCATTTGTGGCAGCGAACAGTTTTAGAGCTGGTAGTCATCCCACTTGCATACTCAAAAAGTATGTTTGTTTTGTTCTTCTGGTGATTTTATCATAATGTGCATCAAACAATAAAGTGGCTAGATTACTTTCTTTGTCTCGGGTGAACTACAAAAAGAGCCAAAAGTTGTTCTTGGCTATGTCACAATTTATACTCCTGGACATTTGGAGAGACATTCCAAGTTCCAATTCCTTTTCACATCTCCGGACATGCCAAAATTGTTAAGTCATTACACATTAAGTATTGGTACTGTTCCACTGACAACCAAGCTGTGTATAGCAATGAGATAGTATAGGTTCAGGAAAAAGATATTGGTCAGGAATTTGAAGAAGAGTTACTGATCTTCTTTGAAAAGTGCCATGAGATCTTCTATAATGAAAACTGAAATTGCTGGAAAATCTCAGCAGATCTAGCAGCATCAGTGGAGAGAAATCAGAGTTAACATTTCAGATTCAGTGACCTTTCAGAGTCCAGTTTAGACTGTATCAAGTTAGCACTAGGTAGAGGATGCACATCCTCTTGCTATTGCATATCATTTAAGCACATAATTCATAACCATATGGCTTATGATTTAATTGTAGCAAAGTTACAAGTTCTGTTCTAAAGCTTTAATGATACATACAATATGGACCTTTGGGGGAAAAATGATTCTCGGTGTTTATTTTTCAGAACAAGGCAATGTGCTATCTATTTTCATTTTATCTTATTTATTTAGAATCCTTCTGGATTACAAAGATCGCGGAGGGAAGCCATCCTCCTTGCAAGAATGAAGCACCCCAACATTGTTACATTTATAGACTCATTTGAAGGTGAGAAATTCATGGAATTAATTATCTATTCTTCACACTTCCTTCTCCAATATTGCTCTTTCGCTTGTTCTAGTGTTCATTCCTCTCCTTGCTGTTTTCCAAAGTGAATGACATGCACAGTATTCACAGCACTAAGACAGGCCGCTTGTCTAATGGGTCCATGCTGTTAACACGTGCTGCAGATAAGACACCTCCCGTCTTTCTTTAGCTAACCTTTTCCATTTGTCTTTTCAATTCCTTTTTCTCCACACATTATCTAAACTGCCCTTATATGTATCATTGATGTTCGTGTCAACCATTCCTTGTGATAGCTAGTTCCACATTTGAAGCACTTGCTGTGCAAAGACGTTTCTCCTGACTTCCCTTTTGATTTCATTAGTGACTCAATTATATTTACTGGCACTAGTTCTGCTTTCATCCACCAGTAGAAAAATCTTATCAAATCAGTCCATAATCTAGACCTCTGACATAAGAACACAAGAAATAGGAGCAGGAGGAGGCCATTTAGCCCGTAGAGCCCTCTGCAAATGAATGAAATCTTGGCTGTTTTAGAAAAAAGAACAGTACGGCACAGAAACAGGCACTTCAGCCCATCAAGACTGTGCTGACACATGATACTTTTCTAAACTAAAAGCCTTTACCTCTTATGTGGTTTCTGTCACTCTATTCCCTGCTTATTCATATATCTGGCAAGATACCTTTTAAACATTGTTATTATATACCCATCCAACACCACCTCTGGCATCGCATTCCTGGCACTTAAAAGTCTCTGTGTAAAAAAAGAACGTGCCTCTCACATCTCATTTAAACTTACCCTGTTTTACCTTAAGCCAATGGCCCCTTGCAATTGACATTTCTAATTTTGAGATAAAGATTCCGACTGTACAGCCTATCTATGTCTTTCATAATTTTGTAAACTTCTGTCAGGTTGCCCCTCATCCTGCAATATTCAAGTAGACAAACTTGATTTGTTTTCAGTCTCCCTTCATAGCTAATAACCTCCAAACCAGGCAACATCCTGGTAAACTGTTCCTGTACCCTCTCCTAAGCTTGCACATCCTTCTGCTAACGTAGCGACCAGAACTGTATGCAATATTCTAAATGTGGATTAAGTAAAGTTTTGTACAACTACAACATGACTAAGCATACTCTGTGCCCTGATCGAGGAAGGCAAGTATGCTATGTAACTCTCAACCACCTTATCCACATATATTGCCACTTTCAGGGAACTATGAACAAGCAAAACTAGATCCATCTGTGTGTTGATGCTGCTAAGGATTCTGTCATTTACTGTGTACTTTCTTCCTGCGTACGATCTCCTAAAATGCCTAACATTTGTCCAGATTAAGCTCTGTCCAAATCTGCTATCTATATCCTGCTCTATCCTCTGGCAAACATCCTCACTATCTGCAGCTCCCCCATTCTTTGTGTCAGCTGCAAACTTACTAATCAGATCTTCCAAATCATTTTTATATATATATATATATATTGCAAACAACAAGGGTTCCAGCAGTGATCCTTACAGAACACCACTGGTCACTGGTCTCTACCCTTCCACCACTACTCAGTCTTCTATGATTAAGTCAGTTCTGTATCCACCTTACCAACATACCGCAGATCCAATGTGACTTCACCTTTATATCAGTCTGCAAAGAGAGACCTTGCCAAAGGTCTTGCTAAAGTCCACATTGATAATATCTACCGCTCTGCCCCCATCAATCATCTTGGTCACTTGCTCAAAAACCTCAATCCAGCTTGTGAGACGTGATCTTCCCCACACAAAGCCATGCTGCCTATTGCTAATAAGTCCATAGTTTTCCAAACATGAGTAAATCCTATCCCGAAGAAACTTCTCCAATAATTTCCCTACCACCGACATTTGCTTTTTATTCATTCATGGGTTGTGGACATTGCTGGCTGAGCCAGTATGTATTACCCATTCCTATTTCCCATGAGCCAAATGTTTTAGGTCATTTAAGAACATGTGAAATGTTAACCATGTTCATACGAGCCTGGAGTTACACGTAGGCCAGACTAGGCCAGGATGGCAGGATTCCTTACCCAAGAGGCATTTGTGAATCAGAGGAGTTTTTAGGGTATTTGACTGTGGTCAGCATTAGACTGGATTTTAATTGCAGATTTTGTTGAATTTAATTTTTACCATCAGCCATTAATAGTGGGATTTTGAACCCTGTTCTGGATTATGAGTCATGTGACATCACCATTAGCCTACTGCCTCCCCATCTTCTATGTCAACAATACTTACTTGCATTATCCATTGATGATTTTAATATGTGGAACTCTATGAATCTCAGTCTCAAACATACTCGACAACTGAGCCCCCACAGTTGTCTGCAATAGAGAATTCTAAGCAATTCGCTATCGAGCAAGTGAAGAAGTTCCACCTTATTTTAGTCCTAAATGGCTTGCCCTTTCATTTGGAGCCTCTAATCTTTTCTTCTAGTTGCCACCCCACCCTGACCCATCCTGCATCTACCCTGTAAGAATTTTGTATGTTTGAATGAGATCATCTCTCATTCTTCTAAAACATGAGGTAATATTTACTGTTTTCTCACAGGACAAATGTTTCCTCACATTTACTGTTTCCTCCGTTCTTCCATTTCATGAATTTTTGCAAACATTTGTTGCTCTCCATCTCTGGTACGTCTGTCTTTCTCTTGCATAAGGAGATCAAAATTGAATACAATTGCAGCAAGACATCTTTCTTCTGTTGTCAAAACCCTCATGTTGTTAAGGCTGTTTGCCTTTTTAATTGCTTGCTGGATCAGCATGTTAACTTTCAGTGTCTCACGACTAGATACATCCAAGTTCCTTTGAAGTTCTGATGTGGAGGTGCCGGTGTTGGACTGGGGTGGACAAAGTTTAAAAATCACACAGCACCAGGTTATAGTCCAACAGATTTATTTGGAAGTACAAGCTTTCAGAGTGCTGCTCCTTTGTCAGGTAACTAGTGGGGCAGGATCATAGGACAAAGAATTTATAGTAAAGGATCAAAGTGTCAGACAATTTATGCGATGTATTGAACAAACCTAGATTGCTGTTAAGTCTTTAATCATTTAGAATGGGGATGCAGGTTTCAATTGATTAATATGTAAATCCCAGAACTTCTTTCAAGTCACAGTCCCAGGATAACTGAAGGTTTTATCAGTATATAAGGAAAAGACATCTCAGCTCCGAGAATACATTACAGGTGTGAGGTTACAGTCTGTCTGTATCCCAACCTTGAGTCAGACTGGTTTTATTTCCAAAGTAGGAATTTATAAACAATCACATGGACTGACAGCCTGCTTTTTGAACACAATAGAATGTATCTGCAAATACAAATCTGCAAATGCAAATTCACCCCATAGACTTATATGTGTGCACGCGCATGTGTGGGGGGAGGAGAGAGGGAGAGAGTTCGCGTGTGTACGTGTGTGTACACATATACGCGCATGCCATTTGTCAAACCTTAAACAGACCATTGTTCACAGCCAACGACCCAGCCTTCAGGAAAACACCCACCACAACATCATACAACCCTGCCATGGCAACCACTGTAACACCGTATCAGAGTGTTGACATGGATACTACCATCACATGTGGGAATGCCATCCATCATTTGTGCGGCAGGTACTCATGCGACTCAGCCAACATTATCTAACTCATACAGTTAGACAAGCATGCCCTGAGGCATGGTATATTGACAAAACCAAGCAGACGCTACGACAATAGATGAATAGACACCAATCACCAGACATCCCCTCCCAGTGAGGGAGCACTTCAAAGGTCAAGGAGATTTGGCCTCAGATCTTCGAGGACCATCTTCCAAGGCTGACTTTGGATAAGCAACAACGCAGAGTTGCTGAGCAGAGGCTGGTAGCCAAGTTCACTACCCATGAGGATGGCCTCAACTGGGATGATGGATTCATGTCACACCACAGGTGACCCCACCACACTATATGCTCTCGCACACATACACACACTCTCTTATACATGATTACACACAGACCCACTCTCGTACTCTCTCTCTCTCCCACTCTCTCTCACTCACTCACATACTCCATCACACGTGTGCATACATTGTATCATATGCACACACGTAAGTCTGTTGGATGAACTTGCATTTGGGATTTGTATTTGCAGATACATTCTATTTTGTTCAAAGCACACACAATCTGTAGGCAGTCAGTCCATGTGGCATTTCATAAATTTGTGTCTTGCTTCAAACTGCTAATGTTTGAAGTGACTTTTAAAATTTATGTGCTGTTGTTGTGAGACATGTCCATAATCACCTGCATTCAGTTAAATTTCTTTTGCTGCTGTTTTCCACACCTACATTGGTGTGTAATATTTATCAAATGCTTGAAACTACAATACTGAGCCAACAGGAAAATTATTTGCAAACAGTTCACTTTTGGTATAGGCTGTGTGAAACAACTTTGGCATGAATTAATCCCGTTGATGAAATATTTATCATTGTTGTGAGAAATGATGAAGGAAGCTAATAAAACAGTGGGGAGAGACAAGAAAAAAATTACAAATAATTAAAACTTTGAGAAATGGTGGAGATAGATTATTTTAATTTGGATGCAGATTAAAGCACATTTCAAAATTAATGTATATTATGAAAGTAATGTGAAAAAACAATTAAATATTACTGCTGGTGAGTTCTTAAATATATTTAGGGGAAAAGAAATAGATAAAGTTATATTGCTATGCATGAACTGCTCTCTAGTTCCTCTTTGGTGAAAAATTTCCTCTATTTAAAAAACGAATTACTCTATTTTTCACCATTTCATGCTCTGGAGGCCTGATTCATCTTACAATGAATAATTATTCTTTTAAAGTAGCAACCATCAATGTACATACACAGTGAGACTATAACTATCAGGGAAGATTGAAGCAACTACATGGGACTCTTTTCTGTTGGAAAAATTATTCAGAGGTGGATGAATTCTGACAGTGTTGATGATAGATGTGGAGAAGATGTTTCCATTTATTGGGAATCCATAATGAAGGACAGCAAAATAACAAAAAATGCTCCCATAAATTTGAGTAATTTGTAAGAAATGTCTTTATTCAAGGAATGGTGAGAATGTGAAATTCACTGCTAAATAGAGTGATTTAAGTGAATAACATAGATGCATTTAAAGGGAAGCAACTTGCTAAGTGCACAAGGAAAGAAAGAGGTGGAAGGACACATGGGTAGGCTTAGATAAGGCGTGCTGGAAGGAAACTCCTGTGGAACAATAACATACAGCTAAAACCCTGCAGATGAATAACAGGTGTAAAAGTCTGTTTCTGGAATGTTTTTTCTACTTTGTACTTTGCGAAAAAGTATCATGGTTTTGGATAAAAAGAGTCCTGTGGAAATAAATTGTTGCTTTGACAACTAGTTAATTTAGGATTTCACTATTTACATATTTAATGTTATGATTTTTTTTCCTATTGCAGCTGAAGGGCATCTTTATATAGTGATGGAATTCTGTGATGGTGGAGATCTCACGCAAAAACTCCTGCAGCGAAAGGACAAACTATTTCCAGAAGAAACGGTATACATCCTGTGATAAATGAATGAAACGTAATCACAGACTTAGAGGAGCAGGATTCACCTGCGTGAATTGTTGTGTGCCTAGTTCCAGCTACACTTGCGGGTTGTCTGGAACTGGCCATATTAGATTGAACGCCGGGAAACTGCAAGATTTCCCCCTCCTCGTTTAAACGCCCTTGTTTCATCTCCATCTTTGTGGGGATGGACCTTTCTAATTGGGCACTGTTCTCATGGGATAGCTCACTTAGCAATAACCCCTTTTTGCTCCTCCAACTTGCTCTCTCTGTAAACCACACCCCCCCAAAAAAAACGCAGACATATACTCTGAGACCACCGGGTTGCTGGCTGTCCAATTGGCCAGCAATACTTACAGACGTTTACACTTTAAAGGGACAGCAGTTCCAACATCTGCAAATTAGTTGCCAGATGGCAAAAAGTGGCTGACACTGGGTTGTCCTAGCATTCCGGTCAGTGTTCCCAGCTTACTAAGAACATCTGTGATTGTGTCCACTTCATTCATTGCAATTTTGATATATGAAACATTAAAAAAATTTTTTTTGCTCTTTTATGTAACATTATACTACAATTGAAATATTTATATTTTAAGATTAACCTGAACAATCGGTACAATTTTGATAATTGTAAATTATTTTAAAACTTAGGTTTATAAAATAGTAACTTGCACAGAATCCAGAGTGCCTTTTTCATGAAGTACTCACTATTAGAAATTGACAGAGGAATTATTTTGTTGTTTTGCTTTTAACAGATATTGAATCTGTTTGTACAAATTTGCCTCGGAATGAAGCACATACATGACAAACGAGTTCTACACAGAGATATCAAATCCAAGGCAAGTATTTCATTCTACAGAGAGAAAAAAAATTAAAATAACTGTATCTCTTTATTAAGAATAACAAAATAATTGCTTGTGTTCTGGCTAATCTGATGGGATATAAAGCTAGATTTATCAAGCTCGGCCTTATGTGACTTAAAATTTGAAATTAATGAGTTTGGAAAATCTATCGTGCTTAACTAGTTTGTTTAATTCTTTCATCAAGAGTCTTAATGGAGGCATTAGCTTACTTTGTGTAACTGGACAATTGCCTCAATTAAAGGAGCTGACTGAAGTCTTTAACCAGTAAATGCTAGAGAGCAATAGCTAGCTTCTAATTGCACTTAAGTATTATATTTCATTGGATTTTATTATGAGTATCTTCAAACAATATTTTGAAGTTTTGTACTGTGCTTTGTATGGTTTTCTATATGTTAGTCCGTGTAACATATCACAGAGTGACTGGTTCTTATTGAGTCAGATATCTGGACATTTAATAACAATTATGTACACAAATGTGGCATCTCAGAGTTGCATAAAGCGTCTGAGTTAAATGATTGCTTAGGTTACTATTATAGATATTTTCTAATCAACCTGTTAATACACACCTCCAGAGCAGGTGAGACTTGAACTCAGGCCTCTTGGCCTAGAGGCAGGTACACTACCACTGTGCCACAAGCACCTTAGATTTATACGATATTATATACATAGTTGATTAGCTGGCTAACAGTCTGGATGACTGCTTGCAGTCTAACCAACTGACAGTGATTGAATGTACAGAGAGTAAGATAGAGACCTCTTAAATGAGACCATCACAAATTGTGATGTCATTTGGTTTTCTTAAAGATCTGTGCAATAATCTGACCTTGCAAAAATCAAAATGATGTTTACAATATCAAAAAAAATCTGAAACAGATTTTACATCTCTGTGGTACCCCTTTGTGACTGTGTGTTTAACTGTGTCACCCTTGAGCTACATGAGATGGAAAGGTACACTAAGCTACAAATCAGGTTTAATCCTGATTTGTGCTGACATAGCTGGCTAGCCTCAGTTGAATTGCCAGTAAGATTATTGTCCTATGTTATCCTGTCACTGGTCAGCTTGTTGCTGTAAAATGTTGCAGTTACCCATATCTTTTTCAGTTTGCTACACTTGCTATCATTAGCCACTTCTCAGGAGAACAGAGCAATTCATAACAGAACATTATCTTATTGTTATGTCACGTAAACACTATTAATACTAACACTATTGTTAATGTATAAATTTGTGTGTTAATAATTACCTTACACCCAGTCTTGAATGATGCCATTTGGTCCACCTAACCGCATACTACCATTCAAAAGTCATATCATTGGGCAAAACATTCAAAACTGCTTTGAAACTATATTGTTCTTCATATCTTCATTCCATTAGTACAAGAATTTTACTTGCCCCACCTAGTCTTTGTTCGGTTCACATGCTTGAGTTCAGTCTCTATTTCGTTCATATTCACCTTCACTAGAGTAAATAACTTGAGTACTGCAGCTACTGTTGCACATCATCTCCTCACCAGCCATCATCACTGAGAAGGGCAACGGCAGCAGAACATGGAAACATTGCCCCCTACAAGTTCCTCTCCAAGCCACTCAGCATTCTGACTTGCAACAATATTGCCATTCCTTCAGTGTCCCAGTCAAAGTCTTCAAACCCCCTCCCTGACAACATTGTGTGTAACCGTACACTAAATGGATTGCAATCATTCAAGAAGGCAGTTCAACAGCATATTCTCAAAGGCAGTTAGTGAAGTGCAATAAATGCTGGTCCAGCCAGTGATGTTCACATAACATGAATGCATTTTCTAAGAAAAGCTGGCATCAAAATTCACTTTTGTTATCTGATTTTAAATTGCAGAACATATTCCTCACTAAAAATGGAGTGGTTAAACTGGGAGACTTTGGATCTGCACATCTACTGAACAGGCAAGTTTACTCACGATTACATGAGTGTTACTGGGTTGATGTATGTTAGTGCAAATTTGTTTTTGTAGAGCCCTAACAGCTTAATAAGTAATACTCTCCACATTCCATATAATTCTGTATTGCCGTTCTGTATAAATGGATTTTTATTTTCTATCATAATTGTCTGCTCTTCATTAAAATGTTTCTTTCCTCTTTACAGTCCCATGGCCTTTGCTCATACCTATGTAGGAACACCATACTATGTATCTCCAGAGATTTGGGAGAATAAACCTTACAATAACAAAAGGTACAAACATATTTGGGGAAGGAGGTGATGGATGGGAAACAAAATTCTGTAAGAAGGACATAGTATACTTACTGCACTGGGATAGTTTTTTTTAAGCATTCCAGCTGCTAACCCGGGAAGGCAGTGGTCAAATTAACCAGAAAAATTCACTTACTTTTATAAAGATGATTGACAAGTACATTTACAAACACTTTTATCAGATTTTGTACTCATTCACTCAACAATTTCATAGCTGGAATATCCTAGGACAGGTAGCTCCAATTACATTTTTAAATGCATTGGATTGACAGCAAAATAAAATTACATCATTTAGATTCTGCTTAACAATGAGAGACATCATTCAGGAGATAGGATAGCACAGCGTGATGTCACACTTTACCTTGAGGAGATGGCTCAAATTTATTATTTTTGGACGATTGTAGGCAAATTGGAGTATATAAAACTGGCCTCCAACATCGGCTTAAATTCAGCTAAAGTGGGATATCTTCCAATGCTAAAATTTCTGTTTTTATTTTAACATCTCTAGAACCATTGTTAATGTGCTCCTTATTAAAAGCTATATTGTTGTGCAAGATGATGAATGAACATATAATATTTACATCCAGTGGAATGAAAACTGGTTGTGTTTTGTTAATGAAACGTGATTAACCAGTTGAGATAGATGGATTAAATCACAATCGATTGTGTATGAAGAAGCTTGGTCATGAAATGATTAACCAGTGATTCTTACTGGGAGGTACAAATGTGGATTTTGTTTATAAACTACAGTACCCTTGGCTGAGATTCATTCTGTAAACTCTCTGTTAGGCCTCTTTTTTGACTGAGGTTCTGGGTGATTGCAGGACCAAATGTAGCTATACCCTAGTAAGAACTAGCAGCATCTGGAAAGCAAATGCGGAAAAGTGTTTATAGTGCACATTGTCACAGCATCCTCCTTAGAACAGCTACTTGAAAGATAATATTTTTGTAGATAGCAATGTAGAACTCAACCAGTGAAGGTGTAAATGTGCAAAATTGTCTACTTTCTACCTAACTATAATACAATAAGTTTTTTTTGTTGTAATTCAATTTGTAACAGATTCTACTTTTACTTTTTTAGTGATATTTGGGCCTTGGGATGCGTCTTGTATGAACTCTGCACACTACGGCATCCTGTAAGTAGCAGTTTTCTGAAGAACAGTTCGCAACTCCTCTGCTGCAACATCAACAATATTTAGCACCTTTAATGTTGTGATACATCCCAAGGAGTGGCACAGTGGTTAACACTGCTGCCTCACAATGGCAGGGACTCTGGTTCGATTCCAGCTTTGTGTGACTGTCTGGAGTTTGCAAATTCTCCTCATGTCTGCATGGGTTTCCTCCAGGTTTCTCGCACAATCCAAAGATGTACAGCTTAGGTGCATTGGCCATGTGAAATTGCCAAATAGTGTCCAGGATGGGCGGCTAGGTTGATGAGCTGAAAATGTGTTGCTGGAAAAGCGCAGCAGGTCAGGCAGCATCCAAGGAACAGGAAAATCGACGTTTCGGGCATAAGCCCTTCTTCAGGCTTATGCCCGAAACGTCGATTCTCCTGTTCCTTGGATGCTGCCTGACCTGCTGCGCTTTTCCAGCAACACATTTTCAGCTCTGCTCTCCAGCATCTGCAGTCCTCACTTTCTCTCGGCAAGGTAGATGAGCCATGGTAAATTCGGGGCTACAAAAATAGGGTGTGGGTCTGGGTGGGATGTCCTTCGGAGGATCAGTGGAGACACAATGGGCTGGCTTCTATCTGCACTTCAGAGGTTCTATGATTCTGTGACTTCCCAGAGGTATTATAAAATAGGTCATGGAGGGAACTGAAAATCTGGATGAGAATTTTAAAATCATTATGTTACTTGACCAGGGTTCAACGTATATCAACAAGCACAAGGATGAGAGGGGAATGGAATTAGCTGTGAGTTAAGACAGGAGTAACAGTATATTGGATAAATCCAAATTTGTAGCCACTAAAATGTGAAAGACCAACCAGGAGTAGGTTGGAATAGTTGTGAGCAGAGATAGTGAAGAGGGTAAAATGAGTTCAGAGTGGCTGGTGGAGGATTTAAAAAGAAAATCAGAACACATTTCAATTTTAACCACACAGAGATTGTCTTTAAATACAGAATCTGTAAAGATGGTGTATAATGTCGGGAGGTCAAGACAGAAGCTTAAAAATGTCATCCAGTCAAAAAACTGTTGCTTTTAAAAAATTTATTCTTACAATCTGTTATTCAGTCAAAGTGTCTTACAACGCTCCATTGAACACATTTTTCCAGAAGTGCAGCGCAGATCATGTTTCGAGTTTACATTGTAAAAAGTAAATATCTTTTGTTTGTATAATGCAAATAAAGTGTTCAGTTCTTTTTTTTTATCAGTTCCAGTCTAATAGTTGGAAGAATCTGATCCTGAAAATCTGCAAAGGCACCTACACTCCAATTCCAAGACATTACTCCTATGAACTGCAATATATCATAAAGCAAATGTTCAAAAGAAATCCAAAGGATCGTCCCTCAGTCAGCACTATTCTTGCTAGGAATTGCTTTGCAAAGCTTATTAACAAGTTTTTATCACCCGAGGTGAGACATATTCCAATAGTTTTTTCTAGTTCGATGAAGAGTTATTTATGAAATATCTTACTTGCTTTAGATTTGCTTTTTGATTTCCAACATTTGAGGATTAATTTATAATTTCTATTCTTCGCACTTCTTTATTTTTGGTTTTATTGTATTAGTTCTTGTTTACAGGAACAGAAATAGACTATTCAGCCCGTCAAACCTACTCTGCATTTAATTGCGTCATGGTTTCTCTTTTGTGTTGCTTGTTCATGCTATCTCCATATTCCTTGAATGCTCCAGCAATCTTTTGATTACTGTCTTGAACATGATCAGTGACTGAACTTGCACAGTCCTTTGGGGGAGGCAATTCCAAAACTTATCACTGCTGAGTTAAGAACTTCCTCCTCATCTCAATCTTAAATGACCTACTTCTTGTCCTGAGATTATGTCCCCTGGTTTTAGAATCACCATCCAAGGGAAACATCTCACCTACATCCACACTGTAAGGGTTTTGTAAGTTTTATGCAGTCACTGCTCCTATTTTGAAACTGTATAGCATCCAAATCTGGTTTTCTCAATCTCTCTTCATAAAACAATCCTGAGATTTATCTGATGAACTGCCATGACACTCTGTTGATGGTAAGTATATCTCTGTTTACTTAAAGGGTCCAGAACTCCTCGCAGTACTCCAGGTGAGGTCTCACCAACGCTATAATCAACTGTATCAAGACATCTTTACTTGCACGCTCAAATTCCTTTCTAATGATAAAGTAACCATTTAATTTCTCCACCATTTCACTGTTCTAGACTTTACGTTCTCTTCTACCCACTTGTAATGGACCTAAAACATAAATTGCTGGAGAAATTCAGCAGGTCTAGCAGCATCGAAAGAGAGAAAAGTAGAGTTAACATTTCAATTCTAGTGACCTCTCATCAGTACTGTACTCGAAACGTTAACTCTATGTTTTACTCCACAGATGCTGCAGATCTGCTGAGTTTCTCCAACATGTTGTTCTGGCTTCAGGTTTCCAGATCTGTAATTCTTTGTTTTTATTTTGAAAGGACAGAAAGCAGGAATTGGTCTCAAAGATGGTAGAGCCAGAAATCTCTTGGAGGTCTCATGTAATGTAAGACACAACCATATCTTGTGTTGACTGAGTGACAGGGTCTGGTTTTGTAGCCTTTGAAGGGTGTTTGCAGTGAAGGCCGAATGATGACACTGTTCCAGTGGCTCTCCTTGGATAGCGAACCTGGTCGAGGAAGTGGTGGTGATTGGGAAATGTGCTGGCGTTGGTGGTGTGTAGAGGAACAGGCACAGCAACACCTCTGGCCCCTGGGTATACCTGCCAGGCAGTGCAGTGGCTGCAGAGAGTGGTGGGGTGAGCATGGTAAATCAAAGATGTCATCAGTGGTGCATGTGTTTGCAGCTGGTTGACATCATAAGTCGCTTCTGGGCATGAACAGGGGCTTTCAACCTTTTTGTGAAATTCTATCGTGTTATGGTCATTTCTTCCAAAATGTTCTTTTACAACAATGTTATTAATTAGCCCTTTTTCATTACACAATACTAAATCCAAAATAGCTTAATTCATAGATGTCTCCTCAATATACTGCTCCGGAAATCCATCTTGTACACAAACGAAGAATTCATTCTCTATAACATTAGCTCTGACTTGGTTAACTCCGTCTGTGTATGTTGAAATTGCCCATTTCTATGGCATTACTCAAGTAATGCGCATCTCTAATTTCCTGATTTTTATTGGTCAAAATTACCATTACACTTCCGTAGCATGTAAGCAATTTTCCCCAGGGTTTGCTTCCCTTTGTTGTTTCTTAGTTCTACCCAGACTGATACTGCATCTTAACCCTTTCACTTACCAATGTACTACTCTCATCCCTTATTACAAGTGCTGCCACAACAACTTTTCCTTTTTCGCTTATCCTCCTTAAATACAAATATTTGCGGACAGTTAAATCCTGATCATAGTCACCAATATAAATCAAGAAATTAGAAATGCGTGTAATATGGGTAATGTATTAATAGTGGGCAATTTCAATTTAACCATTGACTGGGTTAACCAAATCTGTCCTAAATCTAGGGTATGTGATCAGTGTTTGGAACAGTATGCTGAAGAACTTCTATGTAATGGAAATTATATCATTCCCATTTACTTCAAAGTGTGAATTCAAATCATCAGTCTTTTCAAGAATATTGTCTGTTCTGACAGAGTGCATTTACTTATACTACTTGGACATTACTCTCTATTACAATTTGAGTTTTGCATGAACTTCATTCTGTTTTTGCTTTCTACTTTTCACTTCCTTTGAGCCAATTTGCTTCTCTAGAATCCGAGCTTACTCTCAGTTTTTTCTTAATGATTTTTCAATCTGTTCTTCCAGATGGTAAAGAAAGAGTTTTGTGAAGTAAAAATCAAAAAGAAAACAGCACAAGATAAACCCAGGAGGACCACGAAAGGTATTAAAGCATTTCAGAAACTAATTCATCGGAAATAATGCGACATGATGTTCTATTGAATAAGTCGTGGAATTAATCTTTATACAAGTTTGCAAATTTCAATCCATTTCAGCCAGTGTACCAAGTAAATATGAAGATGTCTCCTCCAACACAGGTGGAAGTGCATGCATGGTTTGTATGAATTATTGGTAAATATGCTTTCATCTTTAATTACTGCAACTTGCAAAGTACATATCGCATATAAACATTTGAATAACAGATATAAAGAATTTCAATCTGACCATGATTCTCCCTCCTAAACATTATTGTGTTTCCCTGCTAGAAAGTGTGGGTGGAGGATTTACACAACCCATTTTAATAGCCTCTTGATGTTGACTGTTTGAATTTGCACATCAGAAATTGTCAGTTGGTTGAAGTACTGGAGGGACATGTCTGGCATTTGGGGAAGATGTGCAGACATTTTGAGAGTGTTGTGACAATGCTTTGGCTTTAAAGATGTATTTTGTCCTGGTTTCTTTTAAGAGAGAGATTGATTGAGAGATACCGAGCAGAATGTTAACGTAAACAGTTTGTGAGACCTTGGGTTTTTTTTTTAAGTTGTAACAGTAGAAGCAGCCTGGATGGGCAGGTCTCACAGAACAGGATTTCTAGTCGTCTTAGTTTCTTGGGTTTGATTTTAAGCAGAAGCTGGAGTTCTGAAGAAGTAGAAGCTATTCTTCCCCCTCTCCCAGTTACAGCTAGAAGTTGGTGTTTCTCTTCCTATCGTGGGCATTGCATGTGAGATAATCTGATTTCTCAATTTGCCTTTTTGCCAAGGAATATTTTTCTGGGATGTTACTATATTGGAACAGTTAATTAGCAATGGTTAGTGTTAGTTTGTTAAGTTTTCCAGTAGAGTTATGTTATTCTAAGCGCTTCTTTCCTTTGTATTTTAACTTTAGTGTTTGAATAAATTATGAATGCTTAACGTTGAGTAGTTTGATCAGTCAAATTGCATCTGGAACACAACACTTTACATTTGCCTTTAAAATAAGAACAAATTAGGGTCTAGGCAACCTTCTTAAAATATCTTGAGGGGGTCTGGTCCAGAACAATAGGAAAATCTATAAAAAAAGTAAGCTACATTGTCTATGAATTGCGTGAGTCTCAAAAGCTCAGTTGAGATTGTTTATGTAAAAGATTGAATTATCACATTTCATATCATACTGAATTGACTAACATAGATCTTCATGCTTGATGAAATACTACAGAACATTTGCTGATCAACTCCATTTTGTATAACTGCCTAGTGTTGTTATTTTTCCCACTACCATTAACAATCCAATTCCTCCAGATGCATTAATTTATTTCATCCATTATTACAAGCATTACTGTTAAGGCAAAAATGAAATAAAAACTGTGAGCAATAAATTTAAATCAGGAGATTATTGTCATTCTGAAAACTTCTAACAATAACTTTACATTTCTACCCAAGCCTAAATATTTCCCTCATCTTGACCCTCTTATTTTTCTCTTCCTTTTTTTAAGCGTTGGGGTTGCCCATGATTCTCAGTTAACATAAAATGGCTGCTTATGGTTTTTATTTGACAAAAAAATGGCTGAAGAAGATTGTTCTCTGAAGCAGTAATTTACACAGTCAGAATTGTAGCCTTTGTACTCATAGTAACCAGATAAGATATAAAGTGTCTCATAAAAATCACACAATGGGATGTTTTTAAGAAGAAGCAAAAATTAGCCACTGCTTATACAGTGATGGTTTGATCCTTGGAAGCACTGATAGCAGCCCTTCTTGCAAGTTAATTTAAAGTTTTCTGTTTAGTATATGATAGAAGGAGAAAGAATCTTGACTCAGATTAGTTAAGGTCCCTTGGGTGATTGTAATCACATATACACATAAATGTATAAATAATAGAATTTTAAATGTTACTGACATCAAGGGATTTAACTGAATTCCTGTGGACAGAGAGCCTTAGATAGAAGGGAGAAGCCAACACTCTACAGAGAGAATTGAATAATGGGTGCAGAAGTCAGCTGTATTGGAATTTAGTTGAATAAGATGTACTGTGAATGACCAAGGATAGGTGATAAGAGCATCTGCAGATCATGGCAAGATTGATCACTGAAAATCAGAAAGGTCACACAGTCACATGATTGACGTGATTGGATGTGTATGTAATCAATCAATAATGTGATTGATTTACAGTTGATTTGTAAACAGTATGATGGGCTGAAAACAAATGTATAAAAGTTTATATCTTCCCTTTGTTCAGTGAAGAAGCTTCTGGACCTACAGAGGCTTCCTTCCCACTGGTATAACATCAATACACTGTTTAATATTGGAAGTGAGGTTGGAGTGTTGAATTAGGCATTTTGTCATTCTGCCCCAACAATCACCATGATTTAGAAACTTTAAACATTCAGTATTTCCCGCTTTAGAAGGGCAGGACTATACATATCCTAGTCAGCATTACTGATGTTTCCTGTAAAACATGGAGAGTAGCTGTAGCAAACAAGACTACCCATTATGTACAATTTGGACTTGCTCAGTACATACTTTTTGATATGCTCATCACCTGAGTCTACTGGTGTAGAGTGAAGGTAGCTGTCACGTTGGTAAATAGATAGCAGATCTTTAAGGTCTAAAGTGACAACAAGTTTCACATTCTGCCATAAGATGTCAAGTCTCATTGCCATAGCAGGATAATTCTGCTAAAATATTGTAAGAGATGTGTAGCATGAGAGGTGATTTAAGTATGTCAATTTTGGAATATGAACTGTAAGTCAGGTCCCAAATATTAACAGATACCAGCATCAATTTGCTGTCCAATTTGCAATGTCCATAGGAACAAATGCTTTATCAGTTGGTGAGGCAATTTATTTAAAAGAAAACTGAATGAACTGCGGGTACTATAAATCAGAAACAGAAATTGCTGGAAAAACTCAGCAAGTCTGGCAGCATCAGTGGAGAGAAATTAGAGTTAATGTTTTGGATCAAGTGATCTTTTCTCCAAACTGGCCATTTTTTAAAATGTTGGTGTTTTTGTTTGATATTGTTTCCTTTTTTCTGTGTGACATGATATTATGTTCTAAGGAAACCAGAGAGACTTCACCAGATTTTAGAAAATGGAATCCAGCAGAAGGAGAAGGCATTGTCAAGAGCCTAGCTCAAAAAACATTAGAAGAAACAGCCTCTCAAATGGAAGGTAAAGAGTTCTTTAAAGAAACCACTCTGTTGATAATGTCCAAATGTGGCAAATTACACTGGCATTGTTTGCCATCATCAACAATAATGAAGTACCAAGCTTTCACTGTCACTTCTCATACTTATATTAACCCTGATATTTGTATGTTATTTCGCTGTAATTTTATTTCCTTGCTGAAAGCACTCTGCATGACATACTTGATCTTTTTCATATTTACATCTTACCGTTTTTCCTTTCTTGTTGCTATTTTACAGTTCTATTTTGTGATGTTTGTTAATGCTGGCAGTACAATAAGTTAATTATTATACATTAATTAACTTATTGCAGATTGATTGGCAGATTGATTAACATAGGTATATATTCAGTTCTCTCTAGTTTTAAATGCTTGAGATTTGAATCCATGATCAAATTAAATTGTACATACTTTGTATAATTAGAAGAATTCGAAGAACTAAAAGACTTTTATTTTCATTCTATCCTTGTGTATGTTCTGTTGTTGCAATTTGTAACCATGTTTGATTCATTACCAGTAACACCAAAGGGGGACCATGTGATAATCCAAAGTGGTAAAACTTCCTCCAGTGTGCCCAGCCGAAAGAAGTGGGGTGAATTTCCTCCAGAAACAGTGTTAAATGTACTTGAAAATGCAAAACTGACATCCAACATGGCTGTTGAGGATGTGCGCAGTGGTAACTTTCTCCTTGTCTTGTACATTTTGACAAAGATTTTTTGCAGGGATGTTCTGATTCATTTGGTGACATTGATACATTCGTTCATTAGGTGATCATGTGACAATTTATCCTGAAAGTAATCCTCGAAAACAGTGGAGCCAACGTCCTCCTGAAACAGTGCTGCAATTCTTAAAGAATATTAACTCAAACTTTGCTTTTAAGACCTACACAATAGATAAAGGAGGTAAGAATCTGGTTCAAAAATTATTTTCAAAGAAATTTTTTAAGTCTTAATTAAATTTCTGGTAAAAATCATAAATGTAGCAAATGTAATTATAACTGAACTATCCCAGTATCTTTGCAGTTTCTATGGTTTATGTTTCAACAGTCATCAATTTTTCTCATTAAATTTGATTCTAATTTCATTTAGTATTTACATTCTCTGAAAATTGGTCATTGTGATATTTCCAATCTTTCTAGCTGTATCTTCCTGAAAATAGTGCTAATAAACTTAATCTAATTTTTAACAATATTCAATATCATACATTATAAGAGATTCAAGGTATTTTCCAATAAATATCTTAAATATTGCAGTGATCCAAATAGGTCAGCAATGTTATGAAGATTTCCCTTGTGACTATTGACCATTATTCTGATGTTAGTGGTGAGTGCTGCATTTGTCAAAAGTGTAGCATTTTGTAAATTTGTATATGGTTGCCAGCTAAACATATTTTGTGTTGCTATAACGTGTGAGATCAGAATATAGAAGGCTGTGTTTGTTGCTACCCCTTGTGTGGGGGCATGCAGTCGCAATGTCTGGCATCACTGCCAGGGAAAGACTTCACGCTTAAAGTTTAGATCGTTTGGCAGCCTGATGACTCTGAAATGTGGTATAAAACCATTGACCCAGAGGAGTACTCAGAAAGAGCCTCACCCACTGCCTAGGTTGCTGCCTAATGACCTGAGTGAAACAGTTAGTGAGGTCCCCCCCCCAGGGCGAGGCAGCAGTAAGAGGCCCATCACTCCTGGTTTTGCTATGGGTGACTGCTTCTGGTTCTGATAACAGTGTGGTGTGGGTGCACAATGATGACATCGACAACACCAACTTTCTGTAGTAATATGCATCAAGTATAGAAAAATAAAACACGTGGATGGATCCATATATATGCTTTCTAAACTGATGGAACAAATAGTTATAACTAATAGTATACTTTAATATGGCACATACCTTTACGGCAAAATCTTTAGAACTCAGAATATCTTGTAATTGAAAAGAATCAGATGAAAAAGACATGTTTCAAATCTTATCCACTGAATAAAGATCTATCATGTTACTAATGCAAATTAACATTCCTAATATTGTGTTGACTCTCTGGCCATTATAAATCTCTTTCTGAAAGAAAACATTTGAAATAATGTAAATAGAAAACAATTCTGTGAAAGTAGCTAAACTGTACCCATCCCTTTTTCAATGCCCTTAACAATTTTTGATAGTTCAAATTGTTTTGTTCTCAGGCGTGCTGTCTCATCTGCTTTAACTTGAGTCTTGTGTCACAACATTTTATGTTCCTTTGTAAATGTACAATCTGCGAGCTTTGTGTGCCTCAGTGTCACGTATTTACTCGGCCCATTTCTGTGTTTGATTCATCTATGCAAGGGGAATCTCTTTTCGTTAACCCCCATAGCAGGCAGTATCTTTTCCTATAATGTTGAGGTGCTGGTGCTGGACTGGGGTGGACAAAGTTAAAAATCACACAACAGGTTATAGTCCAACAGATTTGTTTGAAAGTACTGGAAGCTTGTACTTTAAATAAACCTGTTGGACTATAACCTGGTGTTGTGCGATTTTTAACTTTATCTTTTCCTAGGCTTAGCACTTGCTCATTGCTGTCTAAGTGGCACCTCTGATGGCCACACCAAAATATCCACAATCTGGAAGACAACCCGACAGTAAATACTTGCAAAGGGCCTTCAACAAAATAAAATGGGCGGCATGGTGGCTCAGTGGTTAGCACTGCTGCCTCACAGCGCCAGGGACCCAGGTTCAATTCCTGCCTCGGGCAACTGTCTGTGTGGAGTTTACACGTTCTCCCCATGTCTGCGTAGGTTTCCTCAGAATGCTCCGGTTTCCTCCTACAATCCAAAGGTGTGCAGGTTAGGTGAATTGGCCATGTTAAATTGCCCGTAGTGTTAGATTCAGGGGTAAATGTAGGGGAATGGGTCTGGGTGAGTTACTCTTCAGAGGGTCGGTGTGGATTTGTTGGGCTGAAGGGCCTGTTTCCACACTGTAGGGAATCTAATCTAATCTAAAATGCTGGGGCACCTCACAGGAGCAGTATAAAGTAAACTTTAGCACCAACCCATGTCTGAAGATATTAGTTCAGGTGACCAAAAGCTTGGTTGTAAAGAGAGGTTTTAAATACTGTTTTAAAGGAGGATAGTGAATTATAGTGAGGTAAAGAGATGTAAGGACAGTATTCCAGAGCTCAGGACTAGGCAGCCAAGGGTGTGGCCACCAGTGGAAGGAGCACATAAATTCAGGGTGCTCAGGGCTCAAGTTAGAGGAGATCAGAGTTGTGCAGCTGCGTTGGAGGGACTGAAATCAAGAGAGAAAATTCTAAAATCAAGGCAATGCCTGACTAGTACCAATAAAGGTCAGCAAGCTTTGGGGTGACTGGGGAGCAGGACTTGGTCTGAATTGAAATGTGTAGAGTGGAGTTTCAGATAATGGAATGCCCTGCCAGTAGCAGTGGTGGACTCTCCCTCTTTATGGGCATTTAAGCGGGCATTGGATAGGTATATGGAGGATAGTGGGTTAGTATAGGTTAGGTGGGCTTGGATCGGCACAACATCGAGGGCCAAAGGGCCTGTACCGCGCTGTATTCTTCTATGTTCTATGTTCTAAATGTGGAATCCTAGCCAGGATAAAACTGAAGCTAGAAGTCACAAATGAAATATTTTCTACAGCAGCTGTTAAGTAACGTTCGAAGATGGAAATAGGCGGTCTTTATGATGGTGAGAATGTGAAAGCAAGTGTGAGAACTAAGCATATCCAAAACTTCTGTTTTATAAAACAATTAAGGAGTAACCAATGTAAAGGTGTGAAAATTGCAGGTTGATTAAACTATAGAGTAGATCGGCGATCAGAGACAAATGATGATAGAAGAAAGCAAGGAAGAGGCTGATAGAGAAAAACACAAATAGAAAAATATAAAAACATTGAAAGGATCTCACATTTTCACTATACATTAATGACTTGAATGAAAACTTAGAGTTATATCCAAGTTTGTGGAGGCACAGTAAGTTGTCTGATTATAGATTAGATTAGATTACTTACAGTGTAGAAACAGGCCCTTCAGCCCAACAAGTCCACACCGACCCACAACCCACCCAGATCCCTACATTTACCCCTTCACCTAACACTACGGGCAATTTAGCATGGCCAGGTCACCTGACCTGCACATTTCTGGACTGAGAGGAAACCGGAGCACCCGAAGGAAACCCACTAGGAGAATGTGCAAACTCCACACAGTCAGTTGCCTGAGGTGGGAATTGAACCCGGGTCTCTGGCGCTGTGAGGCAGCAGTGCTAACCACTGGGAATTTTCAAAGGGAAACCTGGATTAAGTGAGTGGTTGAATGAAGAAATGTGAAGTCATATACACTTTGGCTCTGATCTTAGCTTTGGGAGGCTGAGTTTTAAAGGAGGAAAGGTCAATTAAGGTGCTCGTTGACATAGATCACTCAAAGTTAGGTGTAGGCAAAAAAGGAATCAAAGTATAATTTTAATAGATGTTACCCTTTATCTAAAGATGAGGGGAGGGGAGATTGAAGTTCAAGATTCAGAAAGTGTTCTTGCAGCGATGCAAAGTATTGGTCAGATCATACCTGGAGTGCTACAGTCAGCACTGAACCAATTAAATTTTTTGGACTACAACCTGGTGTTGTGTGATTTTTAACTTTGTACACCCCAGTCCAACACCGGCATCTCCGAATCATATTTTAATTTTGAAAAGGATACACTGCACTTAATTATGCCATGAAGCTTAAAGGATTAATTTCTGAGGGCATGTTGCATAAAATTGGTTTTTAATTCCTTGAGTTTGAAAGCTTGAAAGGTGATAAATTTATTCTGGATACACAAGAACTGTTTCACCTGGCAGTTGAGACCAGTGTGAGATACAATCTTAAAATTAAAAGTAGACTGAACAGGGGTGATGCCAAGAAGTACAACTTCACATGAATTATTGTGGAAATCAAAAATTAACTCTCCTGAAATACTGACAATTGTGATTTTCAAGACCACAATTGATTAACTTTGTTAAATGAGAGAATCAAGGGATATGGTGCACATAAATGGAGTTCAGGTACAGATCAGCTGTAATCTAATTGGCTAAACAGTCTTGAGGGCTGAATGGTCTACTGTTATGTTTTGCATTTCTTGAACAAGAAACGGGAGATAAGAAGTTGAAGAAATATGGACAAAGAAAGGAATAAAACTGGAACTTGGGACTCAAAAGAGTATTGAATGACTGGAAAGATGCATTTACCATTCTGTTTTCATCTGTGACCAATATGTGATAAACTAGTTGTTAAAAATTAATTTACTACTTTGATTGGGTGTTCTTCAAGTGGCAGTTTGTAAATTTTCAATGTTGACAGTCTGCATCTGTTTATGATTCTAACATTACTTGATTGTATAGTTTTACATTACATCAGAAATACTGCAGGGTTCCAAAGATCACTATTATGTAATGTTAGTTTTGTTTAAATCATTCTGTCAAGTTAAATCATTTCCTCTATAGCAAAGATTAATGTGGACTGATTAAATTTATTCTTTAATGATGGATCTAATCTACATTAACAAGAGGCAATTACTTTATTCCACCATTGTAGCAGTTCAACATTTTTTGAATGTGTAACATTCTGTATAACATTCTAACTACAAACTTTTAGACATTTCCCAGTCGATCAGGCATAGTAGCAACATGCATATGGAATTTTGTGTGTGACAGGAATTAGAGTAGTAGTTAATGAATGTTTTTCAGGCTGGAGGAAGGTTTGTAGTTCTCTGCAATCAGTATTGAGACCCTCGCTTTTTCTGATATTTCCTATATTAGTGACTTACAATGTGGTGCACTGTGCAGGGGATAATTTCAATGTTTGTAGATGATACAAAACTTGGAAGCAAAGAACAATAAGAAGAGGATAGTTTAGAACTTCAAAAGTACATTGATAAGTTATGATTCGGAGATGCCGGTGTTGGACTGGGGTGTACAAAGTTAAAAATCACACAACACCAGGTTATAGTCCAACAAATTTAATTGGAAGCACACTAGATTTCGGAGTGATGCTCCTTCATCATTGTTAACAGCTAACCCGAGAATGCAACTTAAAAAAAAAGGGTTCGTGATTTACACATGAAAGGAGTGAAACTATCACTGTATTCTAACAGATGAAAGGCTTAACAGACAATCAATTCTTCAATGTATAATTTCAGTTACATCACGCTGCAAATTTTTGCTATAAATTCTGTGTTACGATCGAGCCCTCCACAATCACCTGATGAAGGAGCCTCGCTCCGAAAGCTAGTGTGCTTCCAATTAAACTTGTTGGACTATAACCTAGTGTTGTGTGATTTTTAACATTGATAAGTTAGTGGACTTAGTGTATAGGTGGCAGAAAGTTTCAATGCTGAAAAATGAATAATCTTGCTAGGAAGATTATGGAAAGATAACTTGCTGGAGTATTGTGAATATTCTGGTCATGTTTCAGGGAGGATATGAAGGCATTGGAGAAATTAGGAAAAAATAATGAGAATGGTTTCATGGGTGAAGAACTTCAGTTATGAAGGTGAACTGGACAAGTTCAAGCTGTTTTCCTTGGAGAAGACTGAGAGGAAATCTGATTGGGGTGTCAAAAGCATGAGGGGTCTGGAAAAAGCAGATAGGGAGAATTTGTTCTCACTTGTGAAAGGATCAAATTCAGATTATAGCTAGAGGTGAAAAATGGAAGGAGATAAATATTTGATAACAGTGATCATGCATAATAAATGTATAATAAGAAGCTGTGGAATGTGGCTTAACCTAAATAGAGTATATAATGGCACACTTATTGCTGAGGAAAAATGAAAGGAAATTCCTGATCACAGTGGGATAATAGAAATGTAGGTGATGACTTTGGCAGTAGCCAATGGAAGAGAAAACTGTGAAGAGAGTAAAATGCCTATTTTTTGGCAATCACTCATTTTGTAGTAAGACTAAAGTTGAATTTCACCCCATGGTGATAGAAGGTGGCTTTCAACAGAAGCCAGAAATTGCTAGGTTGCAAGTTAGTTGTGTAAATTTCTACTGACTAATTAGGTCCATATTGTTTTCTCAATTACATTATTTTGGACTGTAAGGATGACTATCTAACGTATATTTTATATTTACAATAATTTGGAAATTAATCTTTTGCTATTAACATTTGAAACAATATAATTTTTATTTCTTTAGCATCAGGAACCTATCTCATTGGCCCACTATCAGCTGCCCTTGGGAAGACTGATAATGTTGATGGTGAAATGGAAACAATCGAGTTGGATCCGGAAAGATTGGAACCCAGATCTGATGATGAAGACACGTAAGTTTGAAAGCTGTCAGAGTTACTTGGATGTGCAGTCTAGAAAACAAGTGCAAACGCAAAGTATTTCGAGGAAAGTAATCCTCAAAAAATATATCGATCACATTGGTCTCTCCTTTATCACGATTACTGCAATATTTGTTCACTTCCAAAAACCCATCATCATATATGAGACCGCAACTCCAATCTAAGCCTCTGAAAAAAATCAAAATGGGCAGAACTCCTGTTGATTTGGCTTGAATATACAATTCAGCCCGATCAATTAATTCTAGTACACAGATTGTGGATGACAGGAGAATTCTAGATGTCAAGGCCCTTAAACCCATTTTGATTAATCTATTGAGAAAGACTCCAGTCCTTGAATTGCAGCATCCAATATTCCTATTCATTCTGTAATTTCTAAGCTGCCTCCCATGATTCCTGGACTATTGAAGGTTGAGATCTCTCATAAATTTGACCAATTATATTGATGGTATTCATACAAATTTAGAAACAATCCCATTAAATTATGAGCCACACTATTTAATATTGTTGTGATTCCACCAATATGAATATTGCTTCATATTTTTCAGCTAGTTTCATACCTATTCCCCAGTAGGCCTAATGCTTCACGTTGGAGCAGATGCATTGTTGCAGCTTAATTGCCTAAACTTGCATACTTTAGAAGCCTAGAGCACAATTAATTTTCTGACAACTTGTTCAGCCATTGGTATGTAGGAATATCTGTAGTACAAAGTATCCCAGCTTTCAGTTCAAAGTCTATTGCTATAGTCTCATCCAGATCAGGCCAGGGCAGAATAGACATTAAGGTGCCACATGTTTGTCCTTTGTCGCAGTTGTAATGATGCTGAATTTTTTTTTCACTATTACAGAGACTTTGAAGAAACAAGTGAGCCAGATTGGGTGGACGAATTAAAGAATTTGCTGGAGAATAATCTTTAAAGTGCTGTTCAAACTGAATGAATAATGAAAATGCTAAAAAACAAAATAAAGCCTGTTTACCTTTGAACTCTTGTAGTCGTTAAATTTACCTTTTTTTTTTGCCAGCCGTCCGGCTGAAATCCATCAGAAAACTTTGGAAAGATATATAGAGTTTACTCTTTTGAAGTTGCCATTTTAAAGTACTTATTCTGTGCTCAAGTTTCCCAGAACTCCATGTTTAAATTCTGACCCTGTCACAATACTGAAAGAGTTCATATCGAAGTCACAATTTGTATCCTATGTATCTTTGAGCAAAGTAAATGGTCTCTCGTCACTGTGCCCTTGACACGTTTGCCTACATCAGCCTCCTCTATGTGCACTTTTGCTGTTATCTAGCTGGATGTGTTATACTCGCCTGGTTCTGCTGGCTAAGTCAATAGGAGAAAGGGAGGACTACAGATGCTGGAGATCAGAGCTGAAAATGTGTTGCTGGAAAAGCGCAGCAGGTCAGGCAGCATCCAAGGAGTAGGAGCACCCCCACCTCATTTATCTCTCCATCCTTCTGCTTGTATTCCTGAAGAAGGGCTCATGCCCGAAACGTCGATTCTCCTGCTCCTTGGATGCTGCCTGACCTGCTGCGCTTTTCCAGCAACACATTTTCAGCGCTGGCTAAGTCAATAGCCTGTAATGGCTTCCTGCTACAGCATTGTTATCTCGAGTGTCCTCAATGTTTTACACTGGGGACCCCTTTTTTCTTACCAACACGTATTTCTGGATTAGAGTGGTGCTGGAAAAGCACAACAGTTCAGGCAGCATCCAAGGAGCAGGAAAATTTACGTTTCGGGCAAAAGCCCTTCATCAGGAATACAGGCAGAGTGCCTGAAGGGTGGAGAGATAAATGAGGTGTGGATGGGGAGAAAGTAGCATAGAGTACAACAGGTGAATGGGGGTGGGGATGAAGGTGATAGGTCAAAGAGGAGGGTGGAGTGAATAGGTGGAAAAGAAGATAGGCAGGTAGGACAAGTCATAGAGACAGTACTGAGCTGGAAGTTTGGAACTGGAGTGAGGTGGGGGAAGGGGAAATGAGGAAAGTGGTGACGTCCACGTTGATGCCCTGGGGTTGAAGTGTTCCGAAGCGGAAGATGAGGCGTTCTTCCTCCAGGCGTCAGGTGGTGAGGGAGCGGTGGTGAAGGAGGCCCAGGACCTCCATGTCCTCGGCTGAGTGGGAGGGGGAGGTGAAATGTTGGGCTACAGGGCAGTGTGGTTGATTAGTGCGGGTATCCCAGAAATGTTCCCTAAAGCACTCTGCTAGGAGGTGTCCAGTCTCCCCAATGTAGAGGAGACTGCATCGGGAGCAACGGATACCAACACGTAGCCTCTTGGCAACTTCTGAAAATGCTACAATAACTTTCATAGGAACACCTTCTACACCAATTTCTACCTCATGACAACTCTGTTTTGTTGTCTCTGAACAGTCAAACCTCTTGTCTAACTTAATGAGCTTCTGACTATGCTACACACACACCCTAGACTGCATTTATCTACATTTAGTATGTAGTCCAAGTCTGGCCTGCCTCCACTCATTTGTCATTGTAACCTTCATTGCTGCCTTTCTTTGGTTTTTCATTTGTGAGATGTCAGTGTCACTGGAAAGTTGTTATTGCCCATTCTTGATTGCCCTTGAGGTGATGAACCATCTCCAAGGAACATTGGGCACAAAAGAGAAAACCCTGTTTCTTTCTTAAATGTTTTATTGGTTGATTTCAACCAGGCTTCTAGCAAACAATGCAGATTTAATGCACCCAGTGCAATGTCGGTGCACTCTCAGTACTGAACATGATGGTGAGTTTTGAATAAGTACTGACAGGGAAAGTGGTTGGTTAGGGGGTAGGAGTGGTGGTGCAGGAGGGTTGAGAAACCAAATTTTGTGAATGTTTGTAAGGGAGCTGAGATCAAATGATAATAGGGATAATGTTGCAAAGCAAAATGAGATAATAATGGAAGAAGAAAATGAAACGTGGGTCTGGAGCAGATGTCACTGGGAATAGCAGAATCATCATCATCAGCTCTTGTCCCAAAACAAAAGGCCATAACATATAGGAACAGAATTATGCAATTCAGCCCATCAATTCTGTTTCAATATTTGATCATGGCTGATATGTTTCTCAACCCCATTCTCCTGCCTTATCCCATTAACCCTTTATTCCCTTATTAATCACGAACCTATCTTTTTTCTGTCTTAAATACACACAATGGCCTGTACAGCCTTCAGTAGCAATGAGTTCCATAGATTAACCATCCCCTGGCTGAAGAAATTCCTCCTCAACTCCATTCTAAAGGGTGATCCCTTCACTCTGAGGCTGTGCCCTTGAGTCTTAGTCACTCCTACTAGTTGAAACATCACTACATCCACTCTATTCAGGCCTATCAGTATTCTCTAAGTTTCAATCAGATTTCCCCTTCATTTACTAAACTCCCACTGAGTGCAGACCCAGAGTCCTCAACCACTCCTCATGTGACAAGCCCTTCTTCCCTAAAATCATTCTTGTGAACCTCTTCTGGACCTCCTCCAATACCACCACATCCTTCAGTCAGATACTGTGCCTAAAGCTGCTCACAATCTTCCAAATATGGACTGACTTATATAGCCTCAGCATTCCATCTCAGCTCCTGTATTCTAGCCCTCTTGAAATGAATGCTAACATTGCATTTGTCTCTCTCACCTGCAACTGAACCTGCTTGTAAACCTTAAGCGAATCCTGAACTAGGACTTCTCTTAACCACTTTGTGCTTCAGCTTTCTGAAGCTTTTTCCCATTCAAAAATAATCTACATCTACATTTAACTTCACACTTAGCCACATTGTATTGCATCTGCCACCTCTTGGCCTACTCTTCTCGCCTGTCTCAGTCCTTCTGCAGCCTCCCTGCTTCATCAACACTGCCTGAACTTGTACTATCTTTGTATCATCTGAATACTTAACAACAATGCCCTCAGTTATAGAGTCATAGAGATGTACAGCATGGAAACAGACCCTTCGGCACAACACATCCATGCCGACCAGATAACCCAACCCAATCTAGTCCCACCTGCCAGCTCCCGGACCATATCCTTCCAAACCTTTCTATTCATATACCCATCCAAATGCCTCTTAAATGTTGCAATTGTACCAGCCTCCATCACTTCCTCTGGCAGCTCATTCCATACATGTACCACCCTCTGCATGAAAAAGTTGCCCCTCAGGTCTCTTATATATCTATCCCCTCTCACCCTAAACCTATGCCCTCTAGTTCTGGACTCCCTGAACCAAGGGAAAAGACTTTTCTTATTTACCCTATCCACGCCCCTCATAATTTTCTAAATCTCTATAAGATCACCCCTCAGCCTCCGATGCTCCAGGGAAAACAGCCCCAGCCTGTTCAGCCTCTCCCTATAGCTTAAATCCTCCAACCCTGGCAATATCCTTGTAAATCTTTTCTGAACCCTTTCAAGTTTCACAATATCTTTCCGATAGGAAGGAGACCAGAATTGCGTGAAATATTCCAACAGTGGCCTAACCAATGCCCTGTACAGCCGCAACATGACCTCCCAAATCCTGTACTCAATACTCTGACCAATAAAAGAAAGCATACTAAACACCTTCTTCACTATCCTATCTACCTGCGACTCCACTTTCAACGAGCTATGAACCTGCACTCCAAGGTCTCTTTGTTTAGTAACACTCCCTAGGACCTTACCATTAAGTGTATAAGTCCTGCTAAGATTTGCTTTCCCAAAATGCAGCGCCTCGCATTTATCTGAATTGAAATCCATCTGCCACTTCTCAGCCCATTGGCCCGTCTGGTCAAGATCCTGCTGTAATCTGAGGTAACCCTCTTCACTGTCCAGTATACCTCCAATTTTGGTGTCATCTGCAAACTTACTAACTATACCTCTTATGCTCGCATCCAAATCATTTATATAAATGACAAAAAGTAGGGAACCCAGCACCGATCTTTGTGGCACTCCACTGGTCACAGGCCTCCAGTCTGAAAAACAACCCTCCACCACTACCTTTGAGCCAGTTCTGTATCCAAATGGCTAGTTCTCCCTATATTCCGTGAGACCTAACCTTGATAATCAGTCTCCCATGGGGAACCTTGTCAAACGCCTTACTGAAGTCCATATAAATCACATCTACCACTCTGCCCTCATCAATCCTCTTTGTTACTTCTTCAAAAAGCTCAATCAAGTTTGTGAGACATGATTTCCCATGCACAAAGCCACGTTGACTATCCCTAATCAGTCCTTGCCTTTCCAAATACATGTACATCCTGTCCCTCAGGATTCCCCCCAACAACTTGCCCACCACCGAGGTCAGACTCACTGGTTTATAGTTCCTTGGCTTGTTCTTACTACCCTTCTTAAACAGTGGCACCACGTTTGCAAACCTCCAGTCTTCCGGCACCTCACCTGTGACTATCGATGATACAAATATCTCAGCAAGCGGCCCAGCAATCACTTCTCTAGCTTCCCACAGAGCTCTTGGGTACACTTGATCAGGTCCTGGGGATTTATCCACCTTTAACCGTTTCAAGACATTCAGCACTTCCTCCTCTGTAATCTGGACATTTTGCAAGATGTCACCATCTATTTCCCTACAGTCTATATCTTCCATATCCTTTTCCATAGTAAATACTGATGCAAAATACTCATTTAGTATCTCCCCCATTTTCTGCGGCTTCAAACGAAGACCGCCTTGCTGATCTTTGAGGGGCCTTAGTCTCTCCCTAGTTACCCTTTTGTACTTAATGTATTAGTAAAAACCCTTTGGATTCTCCTTAATTCTATTTGCCAAAGCTACCTCATGTCCCCTTTTTGCCCTCCAGATTTCCCTCTTAAGTATACTCCTACTTCCTTTATACTCTTCTAAAGATTCACTCAATCTATCCTGTCTATACCTTGCATATGCTTCCTTCTTTTTCTTAACCAAACCCTCAATTTCTTTAGTCATCCAGCATCCCCTATATCTACCAGCCTTCCCTTTCACCCTGACAGGGATATACTTTCTCTGGATCTTCGTTATCTCATTTCTGAAGGCTTCCCATTTTCCTGCCATTCCTTTACCTGTGAACATCTGCCCCCAATCAGCTTTCGAAAGTTCTTGCCTAATACCATCAGATTGGCCTTTCTCCAATTTAGAACATCAACTTTTAGATCTGGTCTATCCTTTTCCATCACTATTTTAAATCTAATAGAATTATGGTCGCTGGCCCCAAAGTCTCCCCCACTGACACCTCAGTCACCTGCCTTGCCTTATTTCCCAAGAGTAGGTCAAGATTTGCACTTTCTCTTGTAGGTACATCCACATGCTGAAGCAGAAAATTTCCTTCATCTAGATTGTTAATGAAGAGGGGACAGACATGACAACCTCAAACTGTTGAACTCAATGTTTATTTTGGATGACAGGGTGGTTGTGGAAAGGTTGTTTCCGGGGTTCACTGTTGAAAATTAAACCCATTTAAGACAAAGATGAGGAGACTTTTTATCTAGCAAAGGGTTGAGAACCATTCTTTAAAAAATGGTGGAAGCAGCGTCTTGAATATTTTTAGCTGGAAGGTAAATGGATTTCTGATAAGCAAGGGGCGAAAGGTGATCAGGGATAGATGTAGTCAGATCAGCCATGACCTTATTGAATGGTGGAGCAGGCTCAAGGGGCTGAGAGATATACTCCCACTCCTCATTTATCTACTCGTAAGGTTGTAAAGTGCATAATCTAAAGATAATGTGCTTTTGCTCCATTGAGCTTCATTGGAACAATACATGGAAGCTGAGAATGGGGATGCTGAAAATGGGATTGGCAGTTTGTGGGCTGAAGGGAGAGATTCCTGAAAACACAAATGTACATTTGGTTCTCTTGCCATCTCAGTGGTGAGGGGACTGCAATGTAAGCAGGGAATCTGGTGTACAGAGCAGAGAGGAAGGACACACTCAGTGGTTATTATACACAGAAGGAGTGTTTGATTTTTTTTACTGTCTGTCAAGGGACAGTCTGGACTCTCTCGACTGGCCAATCAGGGTGACTGAGTGGTTGCATGACAGCAGGGCTTAGGTTGCACTGCATGTTGGATACTGTAGTCCTGCTGCGTTGAGCAGTGGGCCTTGGCTTGGTCGCATTCTGCAGGTGAGTCCAGGGGCCCAGGCTCACACAGAGAGAATCCTATACAATATTCACCACCAAAACAAAAACAATCGAACCTTTGCCTTGCCTGACGTTTGTAAGTATTTTGAAAACTTTTCTTTTGAAAACACCGTAAAAGTCTTAGGTTGGTCTCAGCTGTTGTCGGTGAAGTTTGTTTCTCCCCGTCGTCATGGCAACGGTCTGGGAGAGGCGAATGTTTGGTGCGAGTTGTTATTTGTCCCTGAAAAGCAGTTGATTTGAAAAGAAAGGTTGGAATTGTCACAATGAGGTAGCAAACAGTAGCAAACGTACACGCTAGAGGAATTAATTCTATCGCTTTCTTTTAAGTACAAAGCCTCTCAGTTTGTTGGTGGAGTTGCAGAGATCCTGCAGATCTGTTCTGGGAAGAACTACATATTGTAAATATTAAGACAGGATCGAGAAGAAGGTTCGTCTTCAAGTTCATCTTGATTTTGAACTCCCATTTCAAAGATAATTGTTGGGTTGAAGAGCGACAATCCTTGAGTGTGAATTGTTATGGGTTAAATTGATTTTTTTACACACTTCTGTCCCTCTCTCCCCGACTCCCACCACCCCCCAAACATGGTTAATCATTTATTTTTCACTGGATGTGAGCGTTATTGTCAACATTTATTATTCATTCCCAATTACCCATGTGAAATTGGTGGTGGACCATCTGTATGATTTGCCACAATGCTGTTAAAGGAGTGAGTCCCAGGATTTTGTCCCAACCGCAGTGAGGGAACCCATTTATTTCCAAGCCAGGATGATATTTGACTTGGAGGAGAATTGGCAAGTGGTGAGGTTCCCATGCATTTGTTGCCCTTGTCCTTCTTAATACTAGAGGTTACAAGTTTGTTTGGATCAATGTGGGTCAGCGCAAGAGGAAGTGAGTAGTGAAGGTGTTGAATGGAGTGCTGATCAAATCTACTTTGTTTTGTTCATTCACAGCAAGAGAGCATCACTGGCTCGGTCAGCATATATTGCACATCCCTAATTGCCCAGAGGGCAGTTAAGAGCCAACCACATTGCTGTGGGCCTTGAGTCACGTAGGTCAGACCAGTCAAGGATGGCAGTTTCCTTCCCTAAAGGGCATTAGTGAACCAGTTGGCTTTTTCTGAAAATTGACAATGGTTTTATGTTCATTATTGGACACTTAACCTCAGATTTTGTAGAATTCAAATTCCACCATCTGCTATGGCAGGATTCAAACCTGGGTGCCCAGAACATTGCCTGGGATTCTGGATTAACAGTCCAGTGATAATACCCCTAGGTTGTCTCCTCCCTGACTGCTTTGTCTTGGTTCGTGCCAAATCCTCTTAAGTTAAAAATCACACAACACCAGGTTATAGTCCCACAGATTTATTTGGAAGCACTAGCTTTCGAAGCGCTGTTCCTTCATCAGGTAGCTGTGCAGTAGGATCATATGACACAGAATTTATAGGAAAAGATCACAGTGTCATGCAACCAAAACAATACAGTATATTGAACAAACGTAGATTGCTGTTAAGTTTTTATCTTTCAGAATGGTTTGCAGGTCTCGTTTGCAGAAACCAAAATCTGCAACCCATTCTAAAAGGTGAAAGACTTAACAGCAATCTAGTTTGTTCAATATATCGTTTCTGTTGCATGATACTGATCTTTTCCTATAAATTCTGTGTCTTATGATCCTGCTGTACATCTACCTGATGAAGGAGCAGCACTCCAAAAGCTAGCACTTCCAAATAAACCTGTTGGACTATAACCTGGTGTTGTGTAATTTTTAACTTTGTCTGCCCCACTCCAACACCAGCACCTCCACATCAAATCCTCTTAAATGATGGTAGAGCTGGAATGATTCAGGCAAGTATCCAATCCATACAGCATACTCCTGACGTCCCTTGTAGTTGGTGGACTGGTCATAGACTGGCAATTACACACTCCAGAATCCCTGACCATTAAACTTGTCCAGTAACTGCAGAATTTATATGTCTAGTCCAGTTATATTTCTGGTCAATGGTAATCCCCAGGATGTTGATGCTGGGTTTCATGATGGCAATGCTGTTGACTGTCAAGGAACGGGAGGTTTGGTTATTTTTGAAGCCACTCATTACCTGGCTGTGTGATAATTAACATTCACAGTATACTTATCAGCACAATGTTGTCCAGATCTTTTTGCATATAAACACCAATTGCTTCAGTATCTGAGATGTTGCAGATGGGACTGAACGTCATGTCATTGTGCTTTGAACAAATGACTCTTTTCTAATCTGTATGTGAGTCTTCTGTTTTAGTTTAATTCCTATTACTGTGCTTGTTTGAATCTTTCATTTGAAATCATCTTTTCCTGATAGTTCTGCTCATTTTCTCCTCACTTTGAAAGTGTTGTCACAAACATTTGGATTTTGGTCTTTGAGTATGTAACATGTGGGTTTTCTATGTGTCTGAAATTGATAAATAACTTGTAAGTATTTTTGTAGCCATGGTGATTTTTTGAAAGTAGCTTTTGTGGCTTAAGTTTAGAATTAATGATTTTTTAGTGTATACTGGTTGAGTGTTACAACCAAACAAGATAAACAAATTCTAGTTTAGAAGGTCAGGAGGGGATTTGTTAAGGATTAAAGGAAATGCCTATAGCTCAGATACTTGTATTTTTAGTTTATTTTGAGATTTGAGCAGACCTGTGAAGTGCTTAACTGAAGATGGCTGAGTAAACCAGTGCTTCTGAGAATGGAAAGAAATTGAATTACCTTAGAGCAAAGAATTAGTGCTCGCTCCAGACTAAATTAAAACCATGAAGGAGTTACTTGAAGATTCTTCACTTAAACTCACTTTAAGGACGCAGTGGCTCAGTGGTTAGCACTGCTGCCTCACAGCACCAGGGTCCCAGGTTTGATTCCAGCCTTGGGTGACCGTCGATGTGAAGTTTGCACATTCTCCCTGTGTCTGCGTGGGTTTGCTCTGGTTTCCTCCCACAGTCCAAAGATGTGCAGGTGAGGTGAATTGGCCATGGTAAATTGCCCATAGTGTTAGGTGCATTAGTCAGAGGGAAATGGGTCTGGGTGGGTTACTCTTCGGAGGGTCTGATTGGACCGAAGGGCCTGTTTCCACACTGTAAGGAATCTTAAAAAAAAAACTCGGGTGCATGTTTAGCTCCAGGAAGAGTCAACCTGCAGTTTCAGTCTAAAAGTTGAAACTTAAATTTACAGATGTGTCAGAGACAGGGACCTTGGTGTGAGTACTGAAAGACTAGTACTTTTAGGTACTATCCAAAATGCGATTTTCAATGCTGTACCAGCTATGTGTTTGGCTACTATACAAAAGCTCTTATTTTTATTTTCAATTTATAGAGGAGTATTTGGTTATTAATGGGATTATACTTCTAAAGTATATTTAAATATCATTGAATTTGTGTTGTTTTTTATTCAAACTTATCATCATTTTATTTGTTAATAAACTTTTGTTTTATTGTTAAAGCAAAATCTGTAATATTGAGTGTTTGTGTTTCATCAAATGACAACTTAGTTAAAACCAAAACAAAACCAAACATGAATTTTCATGCAGGTTTCAATCTGGGATGTGAGTTGGCCAGCAATAACATCAGCTGTGATCATAAAACAGGGTGTCCCTAAATAGATTGGAGCCATTGAATGTGACTGTGTATTAGTGTCTGTTCTTGTAGCTGATTGGAACATGAGATTTCATTAGTTTTTCTGCTAATAAAAAAGTCATGGAATATCTTTACTCGGTTATAGTGCATATATTCAGTCTGCAAGCTATATTATAAGCTTTACCAAAGATAATTTAGGATTTAAATTGTTAAATATTAGGAGCAAGACTGTGATGTTTGCCTTTAGCACAATTATTTGTTTGGAGAGGTCTGATAGAATTGTATAAAAACACAAAATCCTTTGATCAAAAAAAACCTGATCATTGTAATTAGAAAGCATTGATTTAAGGTTGTAACTAACAGAAAATGAGAGTCTTCGAATAAAGTTATAGGAACTGGAACAGGAGTGAACCATTCAGCATATCAAATCCTTTCCATCACACAGTGTGAAAATGGCGGATTTGTTGTCTAAATCAGTTCATCTTCCTTGGCTGCATATTTATTAATACCAGAAGCTGGCAAATATCTTATTCTAAAATAAGGAGGGAAATAAATTGTTGGTGGGGTTTATTTGAAAGAGAATAAATTATAAACATATTATAAACTCTTTCGAAAACACTTAGAATGCTGTGAAGGGTTTGGTCCCCTTATCTAATGAAAAACATATTGGCATTGGATGTAGATCAGAAAAAAATTACTATATTGATCCTGGGTAGTGAGGGATTATCTTATAAGGAGCAGTTGTATAGATTGAGTCCTGCACTCATTGAAGTTTAGAAGAATGAGAGAGAGTTTATTGAAACCTGGGAGGTTCTTAGGGGACTTGACAGGGTTGATGCAGAGAGGTTTTCTGTCTTTGAAGAAAAGACCAGGACCAAAGGGCATAATCTCAGAGTAAGGAGTCACTCATTTAAGACAGAGATGAGGAGGACTTTCTTCTGTGAGGCTAGTGTATCTTGGAATACTTTACCTCAGAAAGCTGTCAAAGCTGGATTGTTAAGAATATTTAAGGCTGAGAGAGACCGTTTGTAATCAGCAATGGGATGGAGGGTAATAGAACAAAGGCAGGAAAATGCAGTTGAGGATTATCAGACTGATCTCATTGAATGGTGAAGTAGACTCAATGGATTGAATGGCTTATTTCTGCTCCTACCCCTGATGATCTACATTCCATGTAAATACTGTGGATACAATGTCAGAATCCAGGAATTTCCTACAAGTAACTCACTTTCTGTTTCGCCAGTGCCTGTCCACCTTTTACAAGGCAGATGTTAGGTGTGTGATGGAATATTTTCCACTTTTTGGACGGATACATTTCCAATAACACCTTAGAAGTCCAAAACCATCTAGCACAAAGCAGCAGCCCATTTGATTGGTATTCCATTCACCACTTTCAACATTTACTCCCTTTACCACCACCACACAATGCCAGCAGTGTGTTCCATCTAAACGATGCACTGTAGTTACTCACCAAGGCATCTTAGCCTTCCAAGCCCATGACCTCTACCATCCAAGAAGACAAGGTCGACAGATGAATGCCAATACCACCATTTGCATGTTTCCCTTCAAGCCAGTCATCATCCTGATCTGAAAGTAGAGAACCACTCCTTCATTGTTACCTGTCAAAGTCCTTGTAATCCACTCCTATAGCACTGTAAGAATCCATACCTGGCAGTTCAACCCCTAAACCATCTTCTACAGAGCAATAGGGATGGAGAATAAATGTTGGCCTTACTAGCCCACATGCCATGAATGAATAATTTAAAAGAAAAGCATTAATCACTTTTCCTAGGAGAATTACATGTTTCCACTACCCTTTGTATGAAGAAGCATTTCCAAGCTTCTATCCTGATTGGCCTGGCTTTGACTTTAAGATCATGCCCCTACCAGAGGATAAAGTTTTGATTTATACAACCCATCAGTTCCTTTGATAAGTCATAATAATCGCAACCAAATCATCTTTATGTACTCTACTCCAGGCAGTATGAGCCTTGTTTGTGTAATTGTTCCTTGTAATTCAACCCTTGAGTCTTGATTACACTCTACCAAAGCTGCACTGCAATCCTTTCAGAGCCAGTATATAATTTCTAAAATGTGGAGCCAGAACTATGTAAAGTGGTCAAAGCAGGGTTTTGTGCAACTTGTCTACTGCTGGTTGTGGTTCAGTTGATAGTGCTCTTGGTTATGAGTCACAAGGTTTTGGGTTCATGCTAGGACCTAAGCTCAAGAATAAAGGCTAACATTTAAGTGCAGTTCTTAAAAAGAGGTGTACTCTTGGTGATTCTGCATTTCAGATGAGGTGGTAAGCTGATGCTTCTAACTGTCCTTACAAATGGAGTAAGCAATTCCATTGCACTCTTTCAAAGTTAAGCAGGGTGTCATTGAATTTGAAATATTAACACTGCTTTCTCCTTATGGACGCTGCCAGATCTGCTAAATTCCTCCAGCAACTTCTGTTTTTGTTTCAGATCTCCAATGCTTGCAATGCTTTGTTTTATTTTGTAGTTATTCTTGCTATTCTGGCAATTATTTATCCTTCAATCAACGCAACAAAATCCAAATTTTTAATTCTTTCAGGAATGGGGGCTTTTCTGGTGGGACCAACATTTATTGCCCGTCCCAAGCTGCTTTTGAGAAAGTGGTAGTGAGCTGCCATCTTGAACTGTTGTAATCTCGTTGTGATGTAGGTTCACCTGCAATGCTGTTAGGGAGGGAGTTTCTGGATTTCTGATACAGTGACACTGAAGGAATATTTGGTCATTGTCACATTGCAGCTTGTTGAAGCTTATTTTATCCAAATTGATTATTGTTTTCCCACATTATAACAATAACTACCCTTCTCAGGTACATCATTGGTTGAAAATCATATGTAAGTGAAAGATTTTCTGAAGCAAAACTTCCTTCCTCTTATAGACTAGCTTTTCCATTATCCTTTTCAATTTACTTCTTATACCTAAGTACTGCATTAAAGTGATCCTGTCTACATGTTATTTCTGATAACAGCAGAGTCCAGAGATCAATAGGGTAGGCCATTTAGGACTGAGATGAGGAGAAATTTCTTCACCCAGAAAGTAGTGAGCCTGTGGAATTCTCTGCCATAGAGAGCAATTGAGATCAAAACATTGACTGATTTCAAGAAAGGTTTACATATAGTTCAACGATGATCATATTGAATGACAGAGCAGGCTTGAAGGGCCAAATAGACAATTCATGCTCCTTTTTTATGTTCTATGGATCCTTAAATATTTTTTGGATTGCCAGCTTCTTGGCTTTTCACCATTTAAAAAATACTTGAATCTATCCTATTTCGGTTCTTTGTAAATTCTAAATTACCTACAATGCCATCCGTGCCTATATTACTGGCAAACTTGAATGTATGGTTTTCTATGTTACCTAAACTATTAGGGAATATTCATAGAAATCATAGAATCCCCACATATAGAAACAGGCCATTTGGCCCAATAAGTCCACACCGACCCCCTGAAGAGTACCCCACCCAGACCCATTCCCCTACCCTATTGATCTACATTTCCCCTGTGTAATGCCCCTAACCTACACATTCCTGAACACTACGGGCAAGCAATTTAGCATGGCCAATTCACCTGACATACACATCTTTAGACTGGGAGGAAACCAGAGCACCTGGACAAAACTCACACAGACATGGGGAAAATGTGCACGCTCCACACACACAGTTGCCCAAGGCTGGAATCGAACCTAGGTCCACTGGTATTATAAGGCAGTAGCATTAGCCACTGTGCTATGCTCAGTTGTGAGCAATTAAGCCTGAACAAAGATCCTTATGGGATATCACTACTTTCCAGAAGCTTTTTTAATCCCAAACAGATTGCGATCCAAACCAAGTTCAGATAACTCAGTGCAAACTAGGAATTGAATTCATGACATTACAAATCATTGATTGAGCTTACCATTGATCTTTGATCGGAAAATTAGATTTTGCTGTGCTGTTGTGTTGAATAGGATGATCTGTGTTCGGAAGGCAATTATGCTAATTTTTGTTTTGTGAAATCAAGAAACAAGTTATTAAAAGGACTTTACAATGTAATCGCAATTAATTAATCTTCCTAAGAAAATATGAACGCTTTCGAGAAAATGAATGCGAATCATGAGGAACATACAAAGTATTGTTAAAACCATATGACTGCTCAACTGCTGAAGATAATTAGATTACTTACAGTGTGGAAACAGGTCCTTCGGCCCAACAAGTCCACACCGACCCACCGAAGTGCAACCCACCCAGACCCATTCCCCTACATTTAACCCTTCACCTAACACTACGGGCAATTTAGCATGGCCAATTCACCTAACCTGCATATTTTTGGACTGTGGGAGGAAACCCATGCAGACACAGGGAGAATGTGCAAACTCCACACAGTCAGTCGCCTGAGGCGGGAACTGAACCCGGGTCTCTGGTGCTGTGAGGCAGCAGTGCTAACCACTGTAACTTTCCACCCGAATAAACTTCACAATGCCAGATTTCATTAAGTACAAGTTGAACCTAACATTAAATACATTGGGATTGTATTTTCACAAATCAAAACAATTATACTTGTAGATAACATTTTCATCATGTTAATTTACAGAATAGCTGGCAGATAGTTTTGGAAGTATGCTAAATATTAATTAAATCAAATTTGCTTTTTATATCAGTAGTTACTTGATACTTCTGTGTCCATGTTTTCTTCCCAGATAAGTATTTCACACTTCATCTCTAGTAAATTTTCTCGGTCAGTGACCTGATCGAGATTTTGCTGGAGGATGGCATCTAAAAAATTGCCTGTTAGACTTTTTCATGTATGTTCAGATATTAAACATTTTTGCTAACAAAGTGTGTGAGTGTGAGCTGAAAGGGATACAGACAGGGCAACTGGGCATTTGGGACCTTTATCAATGAGATTAAGAGATCGAGAAATAAACTGAAGAAAGATTGAGGAGAGTCAGAATGGTCGAATTCAATGAGGAAACTGAAGAGAGGCACAAAGAGAGTAGAGTGGGAGATGGTTTAAGACAGCAACATAGGCAGGCAAGAAAAATATTTTAAAATATACTTAAAATCTGAAATAGGAACTCATAAAAATATGTTAAAATATACTTAAAATCTGAAACAGAAACTCATGACCTAAAGAATTTAGATGCTGCATTGATTGGCAATCATTAGCTGTTTTCAGGTATTAAAGGGGTATTTGCTTTGTTAGATGCTTAATTTCTGGATTGAAAATCTAAAGTGGAAATGCATTAGCTGCATGAAAATTACTGGAAAATTAAGAGTATTTTTTGGAAAGCTAACAGTGGAACAGTTGAAATAGGCCAGTGAAATAATAATTAAAAGGAAAACTCGTAACTTACTGAGCAAACTGATGGAACTGCAGCTTGTTCAGTCTCAGGGTCCTGATGGACTATGTCCTAGAGTCATAAAAGAGATTATTAATGAGGTAGTAGACACATTGGTGATAATTTTCCAAAATTTGTTGGATTTTGGAAAAGTTCTTTCAGACTGGAAAGTAGCACATATACAACCTGTAGAAGAAAGGACTCTATAGGCCATTTAACATGATGTATATCATTGGCTTAGTGTTAGAATCAATAACTGAGGAGGTTGTATCTGGACACATGGAACAGCTCAAGTTTTTGGGAAGAGACAGCATAGTTTTGTAATAGGGAAATTATATTTAAGCAATTTATTGGAATTTCTTGAAGAAGCAACCTGCATAGTGGGTAAAGTGGAGCTCATTGATGTACTGTATTTGGATTTCCAGAAGGTATTTAACAAGGCGCTCCATAAGAGATTATGGTGCATAGTAGGAGCTCGTGGTGTAGAGGGTAACATGCTATCATGGATGGAAGTTTGGCTGGCTGGCATAAACAGAGTATGCATAAATTGGTCTTTTTCAGAGTGGCAGGCCATGACTAGTGGAATACCTCAAGAGTCTATGCTGAGCCCTCAACTTTTACAATTTATATCAATGATTTAGATGAGTCGGAATGCAGGCATGATGGCTAAATTTGCAGATGATGAATAGATATGAAAGCAAGTTATGAAGATGGTGTAACAAGGATGCAGACCAATATAGATAGGTTAAGCAAGTTGGCAAAAATGGGCAAATTGAGTTTAATGTGAGTAGGAAAATGCGAGTTGTTCACTTTGGCGGGTAGAATGAAAAAAACAGTATTATTTAAATGTCTGCAGAATTCTGAGATTCATAGGGATCTATTTGTTCTAGTTCATTTGTTGTAAGCAGTTAGTTTGTGAAAACAGCAAATTATTAGGAAGACAAATGGTATACTATCCTTTATTACAAGAAGAATCAAACATAAAGGTAAAAATATTATGCTTCTATCATACAGGACAATGTGAAACTAAATTACTGTGAGCAGTTTTATTCCTGATGAAGGGCTTTTGCCTGAAATGCCGATTTTACTGCTCCTCGGATGCTGTCTGAACTGCTGTGCTTTTCCAGCACCACTCTAATCTAGACTCTTATTTAAGGAAGGATGTCAATGCATTGGAGATGGTTCAGAGGAGGTTTACTGGATTGATATCTAGAATGTTATGGTGAAAGATTGGACAGGATGGGTTTGCTCCTATTGAAGTTTAGAAGAATAAAGGGTGTTTTGATTGAAGTTTAAGGTCCTGAATAGCCTCACAAGGGAGATGTGGAACGCTATTTCCTCTTTTCATGAGTCTAGAACTAGGGGACATTAAGGATTGCTCTTTAGGACAAAAATGAGGTGATCCACTTTTCTTTCAGAGTTGTGCAACTTATACTGCAACTTGCGGGTTGTGCCTCAGATGGCAGTGGATGCAGATTCATTAAATATAGGTAGATTAGTAAAAAAGGAGGTAGATAGCCTTTGGTTCCCTTGCCTTAAAGGATGTTAATGAGTAGATGAATTTTTATGAGAATTGACAGTAGTTACTCTTAGGCTAACATTTTGTCCTGTGAATAATGTTGCCTCTACAAGGGTGGGTATCCATTTACAATGGTAATAGGAGGTGGGTGCCTGAGCAAAAGTGAGGACTCCAGATGCTGGAAACCAGAGTTTAGATCAGAGTGGTGCTGGAAAAGCACTGCAGGTCAGGCAGCAGTGGAGCGGATAGGTGGGAAGGGAGATTTACAGGTGGAACAGGTCATGAGGATGGTGCTGAGCTGGAAGGGTGGAACTGGGGTAAGGTGGGGGGGGGGCAGGGGAAATGAGGAAACTGGTGAAGTCCACATTATACCTGGTCTAGTTTATAGTTCAAGTCAATAGAAAATTGCCAAATCTGCTGAGCTTTTCCAGCAACTTCTGTTTTTGTTCCTGATTTACAGCATCCGCAGTTTTATTGTTTTTTTTAGTGGAAAATAATATTGGTTAGAATACAAAAAGAGCTGCTGATTTGTCAGCACCTGTTGTCTGTCCAAACCAAATTTCACCATCTCTCCTCCCAGTTATGCCAAAACTGAGCTTTGTGCAATCTACAGAGTTTTAATCACTGGTCAGCTTAAGTCAGCATTATACATTTGATTGATGGCAAAAATTGGATGTTCGTCTTTCTGGGCTATTTCTAAAACCAAATTGTAAAAATTATGTTAAAAATTTAATAGCTATTATCCGGTTGACCGAGGAGTTTCATAAAATTCTGACTGTAACATATCGGGTTTTATTGTGGCCTGGAGCAACCTGAAGTGATGTGAGTCTGCCTCCCAAAAAAGTGCATGCAAGTTGTTATCCAAGTCACACCACAAACTTGTGTCAATTATAACAATGCAAAGTCTGCAAGAAAAACATGTTTTATAAGTCCGTTTACAATTAGAAAAATGTATTTTTCTATTTCAGTGTTCTTGAGGATTAACTGCCACAATGGATAAATATGAAGTCATCAAACTCCTTGGACAAGGAGCATTTGGAAAAGCTTTCTTAGTTAAAGCTAAAGACAACAACACACGGGTTGTAGTAAAAGAAATTAAAACTGCAAAGGTGAGCTTGAAATTGAAAAAAAGTCTATTTCTATTGGATCATATTGTAATGTGAAAGCCTCAGTAGATTTCTGATGTGTAAATACTCATCTACATTTTATAGTTTACATGAGACAAGTAAATTGTTTAATATTCTTAATAACAGACATTTTTAAAGCCAGTTTGTATTTTGTGTTCACAGAAAAAGAAAATTTCTTAGTTAATAGAGATTTTAAAATGATAATGCAATTCTCGACAATTATATGGTGATCCATGATTAAGTTGATACGGAGTGGATTTATCATGAACACTCACTTGATACTTATTAGTCCATGATTGATCGGTAAGATTTGATTCTTTAATATTTGAAGAATCGAAAGAGAGGATTGGTTTCAATTTGGTATAGAACCTGAAGTGGACATTGCCAGCAGGCTGCCTAGTGAATGAGGAAGGTCTCCTCCACTGTAAGCAATTCAATATCAATACGCTCAACAATTCAGATTTCTGAACAAAACTAGCAACTTGATGAAAATCGTAAAACAGATGTGGGTCCTAATCATAACCATTGTTATCTTCAACAACATGCTGTGCCTTACCACTCTGATGTTGAAAAATAATGTAAGTTACATCTCAGAGACATGAGGCAAAATAAATGGCAAGCCATGGAGAGATTCATAGAAGAGGTGACCAAAAGTTTGGTCAAAATGAATACATTTCAGTGAGGCTTATAAAAAAAGAGGGAGGTGGAAGTAATGTAAGTATTTGTGCCGGGATACCAAAACATGGGGGCTAGATGGTTGGAAGTAAGGTTACCGGTGGTAGGGTAACTAGAGAGGTTTGCATAGGCTAAAGGCTGGAGAAGAGAGCTTTTGGATCTGGGAAACATAGAAGGAGGGGTGAAACTTTGGGAGAGATTGAAGCATAAGAATGAGAAACAGAAACATAGGTCAAAATCTCTAAGTATGCTAGAATACTTTTGTGTATTTATAGAATATAGAACATAGAATAATACAGCGCAGAACAGGCCCTTCAGCCCTCAATGTTATGTTGACCTGTGAACTGTTCTCAGCTCATCCCCCTACACTATCCCATCATCATCCATGTGCTTATCCAAGGATTGTTTAAATCTCCCTAATGTGGCTGAGTTAACAATATTGGCAGGTAGGGCATTCCATGCCCTTACCACTCTCTGAGTAAAGAACCTGTCTCTGACATCTGTCTTAAATCTGTCACCCCTCAATTTGTAGTTATGCCTCCTCGTACAAGCTGACTTCATTATTCTAGGAAAAAGACTTTCACTGTCTACCCTATCTATTCCTCTGATCGTCTTGTATGTCTCTTATCAAATCCCCTCTTAGCCTTCTTCTTTCCAATGACAAGGCTCTCAGCCTTTCCTCATCAGACCTTCCCTCCAAACCAGGCAACATCCTGGTAAATCTCCTCTGCACCTTTTCCAGTGCTTCCACATCCTTCCTGAAATATGGCAACCAGAACTGTACACAGTAGTCCAAGTGCAGCCGCATTAGTGTTTTGTATAGTTGCAGCATGATATTGCGGCTCCGGAACTCAATCCCTCTACCAATGAAACCTAACACACCGTATGCCTTCTTAGCAGCACTATCAATCTGGGTGGCAACTTTCAGGGATCCCTCTGCACATCAACACTACCAAGAATCTTCCCATTGATCCAGTACTCTGCCTGCCTGTTATTCTTCCCAAAGTGAATCACCTCATATTTAGCTGCATCGAACTCCATTTATAGAATCATAGAGTCATAGAGATGTACAGCATGGAAACAGACCCTTTGGTCCAACCCATCCATGCTGACCAGATATCCCAACCCAATCTAGTCCCACCTGCCAGCATCCAGCCCATAATCCCTCCAAACCCTTCCTATTCTTATACCCATCCAAATGCCTCTTAAATGTTGCAATTGTACCAGCCTACATCACTTCCTCTGGCAGCTTATTCCATACACATACCACCCTCTGTTTGCCACCTCTCAGCCCAATTCTGCAGTTTATCCAAGTCCCCCTGCAACCTTAACATTCTTCCACACTGTCCACTACTCCACCGACTTTAGTGTCATCTGCAAATTTACTAATCCACCTCTGCATGTGTCTAAGTCATTTATAAAAATGACAAACAGCAGTGGTCCCAAAACAGATCCTTGTGTCACACCACTAGTAACCGGACTCCAGGCTGAATATTTTCCATTAACCACCACTCGCTGCCTTCTTTCAGAAAACCAGTTTCTAATCCAAATTGCTAAATCACCCTCAATCCGATGCCTCTGCATTTTCTCCAACAGCCTACCATGTGGAACCTTATCAAAGGCTTTACTGAAGTCCATGTATATCACGTCAACTGCCCTACCCTCATCTAC